>NC_092368.1:16370168-16670168 GCF_030848805.1 Temnothorax longispinosus
ACAAATAATTTGTAACGAGAAAAAATGTCTTTGGCTGACGAACTTCTTGCCGATCTCGAGGAAAATGACGACGCAGATGTTTTTATGGAGGAGCCGGAGCCGACGTTTATCCCAGCTTCGGTTTCTAAAGTCATAGAAGAAGGTTAGCTTATTTGACAGTGTATATGGCAATTTATTTTTGTACATACAATGTTCTGTTCTACACAGCGCAATTTACATGTTTTACATTTCATGCTTATCTCTAATACGTTACATAAAATTAATTTGCCTTTTCTTTGTGCAGAGATAAAGGTGTCCTCAATTCGAGAGTTAGCCAAGTTACGAGATTCGGAACAGCTGCAGCAAGTTATGGCACAAATTGAGAGGCACAGCAAAGTACCCAGGAAGTCAACCGATATCATAGGACCCGTAGAATCCGATCCGGAATATCAGTTGATAGTTGAAGCTAATGATATGGCAGTTAAAATTGACAATGAAATAGCTACTATACACAGGTTTACCAGAGACAAGTATTCGAAAAGATTTCCAGAATTGGAATCCTTAGTGGTAGGACCACTGGAATACGTAATGACTGTCCGGGAATTGGGCAATGACTTGGACAGAGCCAAAAATAATGAGACTTTACAGCAGTTTCTCACCCAAGCGACAATTATGGTTGTTTCTGTGACAGCGTCGACCACTCAGGGTCAACTGTTGACGGAAGAGGAGAGAGAAGCTATTTGTGAAGCTTGTGATATGGCAGTGGAATTGAATAACTGTAAATTGAAGATATTCGAATATGTAGAGAGCAGAATGGCATTTATCGCGCCAAACCTATCGATAATCGTCGGTGCGTCAACAGCTGCCAAGATTATGGGTGTCGCGGGCGGTCTGACGAAACTCTCTAAGATGCCAGCTTGCAATCTGCTGGTCCTCGGATCTCAGAAAACCACGCTCTCTGGATTTTCGCAAGTTACCACCTTGCCGCATACAGGATTTATCTATTATTCCGAAATCGTACAAGAAACTCCTCCTGTAAGTTTGTTCTTCTTGCATGCTTTGTACAATAAAAATTATAAGAAGTAGCGAAATATTACAACAATAACTCTAACGTATGTAACGTTACAGGATCTTCGGAGGAAAGCGGCGAGGCTGGTGTCATCGAAGAGCATGCTGGCAGCTAGAGTAGACGCCTGTCACGAGAGCACGGACGGTCACATTGGCCAAATGCTGCGCGAAGAGATCGAGAAGAAGTTGGATAAGCTGCAAGAGCCGCCACCCGTGAAGTTTGTGAAACCGCTGCCAAAACCAATCGATCCTGGTCGAAAGAAGCGCGGCGGTAAACGCGTGCGCAAGATGAAGGAACGCTACGCGATCACGGAGTTCAGAAAGCACGCAAATAGGATGAACTTCGCAGACGTAAGTAATAAATGAATGTTCTGGAATTTATAATGTTCTGAGAATAATTAGAGAATATATTATTATTGTGCGATTGCAGATTGAGAGTGATGCCTATCAAGAAGATCTTGGCTACTCGCGAGGGACTATTGGTAAGGCTGGCACAGGTAGAATTAGGTTGCCACAAATTGACGAGAAGACGAAAGTCAGGATATCCAAGGCACTGCAGAAGAATCTGCAGAAGCAACAGCAATGGGGAGGCAGCACCACTGTCAAAAAACAAGTCTCCGGTACTGCTTCCAGCGTGGCTTTCACTCCTTTACAAGTATGTTTACACTTTTTATGCTTTTAACGCTTTACAACTGGTAAATTTAATTGCATAAAAAATAATTTTTTATTTTGTCTGTATTTGCAGGGTCTTGAAATCGTCAATCCACAGGCTGCGGAAAAGAAGGTCAACGAGGCAAATGCGAAATACTTTTCCAATACAGCTGGTTTTCTAAAGGTCAAGAAAACGTAAATGTATGTTGCATTAAAGATCGATATCCTTGAAAAATCAGTTTACCTCTTGTTCTCGTTGAACGCAATACCTACTATTTATCCACTGATTGCGGATAATATAAAAAAGAGGGAGAGTCAAGAGTGGATCTACGTCACAATTATTGCACAGTAAACATTTCCAATGCAATATTCTGCAGAAGTATATTGTTGCATAGTGGATCATTTTCTCAACGATCACACAATAAACATTTAAAACGTACATTAATAAAGAGGACAAAAATTAAGTTCAAAGTAAATCATTAATTTCTTATTAATGTAATTATAGTAATGTAATTTGCATTGACTAATTTCAGAAAGTTGTTAAAATAGAATCTATTTTTTTCTGCGCTGTTCGTTCTGTCACAGTCCCATCATTCGCTGACATTAGTCTTCGTCTGGGAGATTCGTAGGCATTTGCTCCGTCTATTCCTACTTATGTCCAAGCACCCGCGGTCGCGCGAAATATAGCAAAACCTTCGCCGGCGAAAGTGCTCGATTTCACATCGATATTATTCAATGATAATTGAGGACTAATTATAAGTGGGGAACGTTCCAACTTGTATATGTGTATCACTATTTTTGTCGCATGAATGGCAAATTCCATTATATCGCTTATACATCAGAAGGAGGAAATGGAGACCTAGATATAGAGGTAGATACATAAATAGATAGATAGAGAGAGAGAGAGATGTGTTGAAATTTTATTAGTATTATTTAGAGCTTGCAATTAATTATTGTGCAATTATTAATTATATCTATATGAATAAATTACATAAATATTGAATTTATGCTTTAATTTATTCGTATGATATACAGAAGTACATATAAGGTAACAAAATTTATTTCATTTTTCTACGATAACAAGCATAGAAAATGTAATAATCAACTATGTGACATTTTCAAGACTATTGAATAGAGAGTAAATATTGCTGAGAGACCACACCTCGCATACATGTTCTCTGATATTCGAGCTTGAACACTATTTCATTTTAATGACACGCGTCGTTTACGCAATACATTTTATATATGTAAATCGGTTTATATCGGGAAACGAAAAATTTGCATCGCGTGCTACGCCAGGTTTCCGCATTTTCCAGCTGGTTCGCGAATCGGGATCGAATTCTGTTGCATAAATAGTTGCCATACACCGACTGATTGTTACGTGATTATTACTGATGTAAGCTCAAAAATCTTTTTTCTATGTTTATTTAAAACCGCACGTGAATTAATATGATGCATTATATCGTGCTATTTATGTTTCTATAACGATAATTTCTCTACATGCACTTTCATATTCTTTCTCGTAATCTTTTTGCCACGAATAGTGCAACATCATGCAATAATTATAACTAATAGTTTCTGTTCAAACGGAAGGAAGATTAAGAACAGTTTGGTAATCGATCGAGATCTTAATATCAATTATTTCATCTTGATTTGTATGGTAAAATACATACTGGATACAGGAGTGAAATGTAATCCTGCTCCCTCTCTTCAAGTTCGTTATTCGACAAAATGAAGGAAGTTTAAATAACTTTTAGCTTAAATAACTTTTGACGCACCGACGACGAGATCGGCAAGAAGTTCGTCAGCCAAAGACATTTTTCCTCGTCGAATAACGAACTTGAAAAGAGGGAGCAGTTTAAATAACTTTCTTCATTACTGTTTGTCGAATAACGAACTTGAAGAGAGGGAGCAGGATTACATTGACAAGTTGACTCCAGACTACCGGTGTGTCTTCTCGGTTTACCTTGGCCTTGATTCAAGTTAACATGTCGTTCCCGAATTGATCTAAACCCAATCGATCCCACCATGATTTCGATTCTACATTTTAATGCCCCTTTCTCTGTTCTTGTTTCAGACAATGTTCTCTTCCATTTTCTTCTCGATTTAGAGAAGAGGAATTTAATTACTACGGACCCTTCGTCTTCATAACGTTTCTCCTCAAGTCCCCGCCTTGGGTATTTGCTCTAGGATCCACAGAAAATCCACGACGGTCGACGGATTAAAAACTATGGTAGTCTTTTTTAGTCAAAATCTTTCTGATATATTTAAACTTCCTCCTCCTCTATAAAGATTGCGTAATGGATACTTCTTACTTCCTAGAAAGAACTTATTCGCTAAAAATTTATTGACAAAGGTAACTATTTTAATTACCTGATAAAAATTTAAAAATAAAACAATCTTATTGGGAGCATAACTTCGATTTTTTTTATTTTTCTTTCTGTAGAAGAATAGTGCGAGCAAGAGAAGCTAATTTACTTGGAAATTTATTTTTCATCGTAGGGGGCTGGTTTACAATCCCGCTTCCCTCAATTTCAGGATTCCACAGACAATTCTCTAATTTACCCCTTGGCTGTTTTAAATTGTTCTCTTTTAAAACTGTTCGAGTGTTCTCTTTTTAAGACAGCGCTATTGGTTTGACCTTGAAGATCAGATTTTAATTCCTTTAGGTTTTCAGTCGAATTTCTGATTAACAAAGACGTAACGGAGATTGAAGAAACTTTCTCCATCAGGCCCAAATGCTCGGTGAAAGTGTTTCTTTTACGCGTCTGCAACGTGCAACACCGAATGTCCACTTCTCTATTGGAATCAGTCTTTGAACGGAATGGTAATGTCGGATATTTCGATTTTATTGACCATCATCCCCTCATAGATCATTTTGCCGAATTGTCTAAACTTAATTTATGTAGTTTATATGAAAGGTATTATTAATGCTTCTTGCTTAAGTCTAAAATATTCAAGCAAATTATGAAAATAGGAAATTATTTTGTCAACCATATGGGAAGAATATGAGTAACATATATTATAATATCATTATATAACATTATGTAATATACTTTAAATAAAATAAAATAAATTATTACTTTAAATTAATAATATATTTTATATTACTAATTTTTTAATAATATTTATATTGATATTTTCTAGCTTTTGATAAAATTGTAAATGTTCTGTGCTTTATACATATAGACAGTTTATAAACTTTGAAGATAAAAAAATAAAAAAATTCAAGTATTAAAGGCAATATATAAAGACAAAATTCATAATTAATGGACCAATGGTTTAAATCGTGCTAAGTTGTCAATTCATCTATATTTCCAATGTTTGCGACCGTCAGAAGAAAGGGGAAAAACAAAGTGTTATTACTTTCCTTCCACGATAATTGGCATCCATTGTCGATACCATCGAAGTAAATTAAACTAAGCGTGTCAGTGGTGAGTTTCTCCGTGGGTGGAGAACCACGAGACTTTCGATCTCATTTTCCCGTTGAATTCAACGCACTGTTTGGCGGCCGATTTATTGAAATTTTATGGAAGCGGATCGGACTTTCTTTCGTCAGCCGAAGGTCGTTCTTTTCACCGACAGTGACGAATTGCCAATATGTATAATAAAATCGTAGCGCCTGTGCATATAATAACGAATTATCTCAGTAAACAGTTAATTCCCGTTTGTGCTGTAGGTATTATGTAATAATGTGATAATATATTAATAAGTGCATGCAAATTAAATCAGGTACCATTATTATCATTATTTATACGAACTTTACAAGACTTTCTATAAACCTAAATCTTTGCTTAGCGTATATCTGTGTTTATTTTCAAAATGTTGGAATATTTTTTAAAACTTTGCATTTTTTTATATACTTGCTTCTTTAAGTATCAAAAACCATTACTCTGATTTTTTTAAATATTTTTCTTTATTTTATAAATTAAGGATTATTGAAAAAATATAATATTGAAAAATTATTAGATAATTCTCATGAGAAATTGTAATATTAATAATTTCTAATTTCTTTCAAATACAAGATTTTTGTGTATATTTTTATATAATTGCCGCTGGACTATCCCCTCCTCCCAAACCACCGTATTAATGAAATTTTTAATGCATTTACAGCAAATCCGAGGAATGAATCTGTACAAGCGGAACAAAGATATTATGTTACAGTATTTTACAAAGGCGGAAGTAAAACCTGTCGGGCGGGGCGGTGAGAAAGTTACGTCGCCCAACCGATGTATGAAATTTTAATCAGGACGTAACGGTTGAACGAAGGTGTGTCGATTTTAAGTGACAAGTTTTACGTGGCAATACAGAAGAAAAAAGATTTATTTTACATAACAAACGCGAAAATCTGGTTATTTTATTTTTTTGCAGAAAAATAAAATGTCCTCGGTGCGATTCTAGGATTAATAAGAAGATTTTACACTTACAGAACACGATGTTTCAATCAATAGGAAAAAATGCCAAGATATCGATACCTTTTAAGATTATGGGAGATTAAAGGTAAAATGCTTTTTAGAATTTAAATTTTGGAAAAGAAAAAGTACACATTCCAAAATTTTATTTTTTACATAATTTTAAGTAGAACTTAATTCAGCGGAATCTTAAATAAAATAATTAATCTTCAGAATTAAGAAGTGAATGAAAGCAGCGTTAAAAAAGAGAATAATATAAATGGTTGTACAAGAAATTTATCATGGAATTAAAATGTTATAAAAAGATTTAAAAGATTTTAGTTTCCTCAAAATTCTTTGAAATATTTCAATTTCATATGTTCCGAGTTATAAATAGAGTGTAATGTTGGTTGCTAAATTAATTGGCGCTGCTAATCATATCTTCTCTCTAAATCTGTATCAGTGAATGTGAATAGTCACTGGTTCAGAGAGAAGGAACTCTTTAGAGAGTTCCTTTTCTTGTTGAATATATTTCTATCAATAAAGAATGGTTTGTTTGCGAAAAGGTCCAAATAAGGATATTCAGGTCAGTACAAACCGGCAAGTGTAAATGTACGGTGCAATATTCGCAGTCTATATAGTTACAGTAATACTTTCGACCTTTACTTAGGTTTCCTCGACTGTACATTGACGATTAATGAGGTGAATGAGATTCTTTATATAATCCAGTATGAATCCTACTCTAATGACTCTTAATTGTGACTTCTAACAATTGTACTATATAGAGTAACTAAACAATATTTATGTATTCGAAGTTTGTCAATATACATATGAGATCTAATATCTCATAATATGTATTTGAATATTAAAATCTGCATTTAAAAATGCAAATCTTATAATAGAACGTGACATATCAGAATCAATTTAGATAATTTATTAGACCAGAAGTACCTATACAAAGTGCGTTAAAGTGTTATATATACGATTACTTGCAAAGATTGCAATGAGTTTTAAACAATTGTTGAAGAATGATGATTAAAGTGGGAATTTTGTATTGAATATTATATTAAAGAACTTTATCGTATTATTTAGTCTTTATTAATGGCCAATATATTTGGTTGAGAAGAATCTAAAAATTTTATAGTCAATACTAAGAACAATCATATACAGTGAATATTATATTTATGAATAATTGTACACTGTGAATATTTCTCACTTATGTTTCTCAGCTCATACTAATCCTAGTAGCGGTTATTGGAACAATATTGGTTACAAATTGGTTCCGCAACATTAGTTCGCACTTGTAAAGTAGATACCTTACATTTTATAGTCAATATTGAATTTTAATATTGGATCAATGTATATTAGTAGAATATTAGTAGAAATTATTTTTTTACTTATTCACCAATATCTCTGTGCTAAAAAGATAATATTGGGTCAATTGTTATAAAATTTTAAATAAAAAGTATAATAAGTATAAGAATATCATTATTATTCGATGCATACAATTTCTTTGCAAAAACTGTAGGTAAAAATCTTTTCAATAAATTTATCTACTGTTTCCTTAAAATATTGTAGACTATATAATATTCTTTTGTGCCGATCCTTAAAGTCACAAAAGTATTCATATTCTTGACATAAGATTTCAATCGTTATATTAAATTTATTGCGTAAAATATAGTCTCTGATGATCATATAATCAAGTATATACATCTCGGCAAAAACTATAATATGACAGTTCTCGCCTGCTATTGGTATTTGGTATTACGATGTGCAATGCATTTGCATTTAATTTGTAGCTAACATTGGCTTTATATCGGACATTGTACTCCCCAATTTAATCAATGTCTTACCAATGACTTGTGTTATTAGGGAACTTGAATATTCTTGTTTAGATTTTTAATATTTTCTTTGCAAAAAAGGAGCAAGAATATAATGAGAATAAGAATGTAATCTAAGCGCCAAGTATATATAGCTAATACATTACGTGTATTTTGATATCAGATTGTCCTCATTTCTCATTAATTGTTGATATTCGACTTGCCTATTGATTTATGATTCCGCTGGAATTTGCTTCAAATGCGGCTGTTACTTTGCAAGAGAAAAAGAGAGTTTAGTGAACCCTATATTTAGTAACAAATTTATTTTCGCATTTTATGCACTTCCGGAGATATTTCTCATTTATGAGACAGATTGAGTCACTCGGCGTCATCTAGTCAAGCAATTAGTCGCATTTGCAAGCGAAACATTTCGATAAAAGACAGAAAAATAAATATAATGTGTATAATATTAGATAAATATTATAAATATGCTTTGTTTATAAAAATGAGATATTATTATAAACTGAATGCCTATATAATTACGAAAGAGGAAGAAGTAGGTAAATTACCTTTAAATTAAATCGTCAAATTTCTTATTCAAAATTTATCAATTAGAAACGTTGCTTGTTTTTGGAAACTTCTATCTTCTAAGAAAGTTATTCGAAGAACGGAAAACACGGGACTTTAAAAATAAAAAAGTAACTTCCACTGACGATTATTTCGCAAACATAGGAAGAAAAGAGAGATTGTGAATCTTGCCTCGAAGTTTCACCGTTTTTAATAAAGATGACTTTTCCGATTTTTATCGTCCTTTTCATAGAAATAAAAAAAAAACGCAAAGAGAAAATAATGGGAATATTAATGTTTTAATTGCAATAATTTATGTATAAAAGAATTATATAACTAAAAATTGAAATAAATGTGTCAAGATAATGTGAACTGTAAATGTAAATTCACAAACTAAAGTAAAAGTTTAAAAATTTTTAAAATTATTTATATCTTAATATGTTTATTTCTATTTGGACAATATATTTCGAGTTTTAATGTACGTTTTTTATACCCGTATTATTTTTTACGACTTTATTTTACTACGCATAATATGCTATTTTCAAAGAGAATGTCCATTTTTATCCATTCGAGCATTCGAAGCTTTTAGAAAATATGTCCACCCGACATCCTTGATTCTACTAGGTATATTAATTGCATATTCTAATGAACCGTTTTTCCGATGGAGCGTATAACAAAAGATGCTCCAAAGCAGTAAGCTTTTTTATCCGTTTATTTATAGTTGGATAGTTGAATAGTGGAAAGTGAAGGAAAGAAAAGACACAGGAAAGGGCGTGATTCGCTTTCTGCCAACGGATCCGCCAGCTGATCTTCCGGCGTGATCGACAGATCAGATTAATGGAGTTTCATGCTAAATTATGCATTCCCATTCTATCGCGTCTCGCATTTAATCAAGATGCGATCTTGATTCTGTACACCGTGAGATGTATCGGGAGAGTACATCTTACTTCCTCACAACAATTGCGATCTACAATTATGTGCTTTCTTCGGAAATTGCGCTGTAAAATTTTCAATATCATGAGTTTCACACGTGGGTGCACCTGGTTTTACTTTCTTTCGTTTCAATTTTAAACGTAAGAGATAAGGAACGATTTGCAAAAATTTTTATTTTCGATGATGCAGGAGAATATGAGATTCGCTTAAGTATAAGCTTTTGTAATCCGATTCCTTTTAAACTAATAATGATTAAGACATATTTTATTTCTCTTAATTATTTCAGCAGCATACTATAGCTTTTGTTAGGATTTTAATACCATGTAATAACTCAATACTCCCAACATTCCCATTTATAAGAGAATGTTTTGCGTGGTACTACATCTATAAGTAAGCTTTCCTCGCATTTTTTATTAATTACAAGAGATCTTTTTATTGTCTAATTTTTTAGAATTCATGTTTTATATTTTATACAACTTAATATTAAAACAAAATATTTGTTAAGGTCTGAAATCGATTATTCAGTTAAACTTAAGGCATTAGTTAACTACGTGTTCTTGTGATTACTTATACTCTTATTGAGTTTAGGAATAAAATGCAGTTACTTGATTTTACACGTAAGGCTAATTTTTTACCAACAATTCTTTACCGTTATTAAAATTCACTGACCTCTGACATAATCAAATGCCATTAATCGACAAGCGGAGAAACAGGCGCGATTATAATAATAAGCTCATTATAATAAGATCAACTTTGACGAAGGATTTCCGAACAGGTGCATCCTGCAGAAGGAGCGCGATGATGCAGACGTGAGGAGTCTCCCACTACCTTGAAGAGGACCGAATCCACTTCATCTGGTGGAGGCAACTTTCAGCGGAATATGCTATATAAGAGAGTGACATGCCGGCTGGCCGAGATAAAGCACGCGTGTGTTGTTGATCTCTCGCAGTATTTTGCCCGTTTTATCGACCTGTCCTAGTATTTTCGTCAGTGACAGGTAAGTGGGCCCTAAATCAGTGAAACTTCAACGCGCCGATGAAATGTATTTCGAGGGACCCCGAAGGACTTTAGCCATACATCATTATATTGTGTCGATCGCTACTTGTTTTTAGCAAAGATACTCAAGAAAAAATTGGGATTCTTAATTCTTTCGTCAACAATACTGTATAATAATAGTTACTTTTTTGCACCATTAATTTTTTAATTCGTTATAATATTTAAGGTAGTACTTTTGCAAATTTTCCCGATGAAACAGATCGTGTGTTAACGTAAATTGCAATTGCAAAGATGTGAAAATGAACGTGATAGTTTTCGATGCATATATTACTTATACACAGATTCATATTTATTTAAAATCATTTCTGTTAGATTTTTCTAATGATTAATATATTAAAATATAACACGTAAAAAAAGTTCGTGTCTTATATCTGTTTATATTTAATTATTTTTACATTTACTGAATTTATTGTAATTACAAGTAATTATTTTGTAATAATTACTTTTATTATATTTAAAAAATTTATATTATATGTGTTATATTATTATATTTAAAGAATTATCTAATAATTATTTTTTTAATAGTTTGAACACCATTTTATATGAATATTTACTTGTAATATTAAAATTTAACATAGAGATAAAAATTTAATAGTTAAAAATTTAAATTCTTGCTTTCGAATCTTTTTCATTCACAAAATCCCTTATATTAAAAAAAAATTAAGAAAGTTAAATTATTGACTATCATTATTGACATAATATAATTCTCTTTTCGGTTATTCTACTAGAAATTAATCAGATTCTAGACAAAAATAATAACTAAATTTTAAATAAAATTATAATAATTAATATTTTTGAAAAATACTCGCGATGTGTGTATTTGGAATTTAAACCCTTCTACTTTTATAATTTTACAAGAGTAAAATATTGTATTCTATAATATTAAATTGTTATTTAATATAATTGTCTTTATATTCAGTTTTTAGAGATGAAATTCTTTAAATCTACTTTTTCCTTTAAAGATATTTAATTGAAATATTAAAATTACTAGAATATAATTTTTAGTAGAATACAATTTCGATAGTAAAATATCAATAAGTTCCGTCTATATGTTAATTTTTAATTCACACTCGAACTATTTAGAATAATGAGGTGTTCTTCCGTTTGGAAATTTTTCAAACTTGAAAAATTCCATAGAATGAAATTTAACACTTGATTAACGCCTAAGAATGCGATCGGTATGCTAGGGTTAACGACTGCGCTATCGAGATAAATACGATTTAAATGGCTCGACTTCCTTATCTCGCAACCAAATGATTTCGCGGTGCGCCCAACCGGTTCTCGTTGGTTGCTCGCTAGGCACGTGTCATAATTCCTGTTTCACCGTGCGTGACTGAGTTAATTTTATAAAATACTTGGGGTTGGCGGGTTCCTGAGGTCCCTCGACATGAAACAATGTTGCTACCTTAGAGAAAGTACTTCTGTAACACGCCAATGCGCACGTTCGAATTCACTTATATTTTCTATTTTTCTCTCGCACATTCGCACAGATCGGCTTAATTGAAATGCAGCGAGAAAAGCTTCTTTTCATAGCTCGCGCTGATGTAAAGATCGCATGCAAATGATATCGAATTATAAATTAAACGCACATAATGTCTGAGATAAGAAATGATGTTTTGTTTAAAATACCATTACGTTCATGTTAATAATATCGATATCCAATATACGATAAGTCTTACCTTATCCATTGTAAATGTCAATGTACTCAAATCTATCTTATTTTTAAATTGAAAAAATAATATTAATATTAATATTAATTCAGAATTATTAAATTATAATATGTTTTCAAAACCAAACAATCGATCCTTAATAAGATCGAGTTTAGATTACCGACAGGTGAAATTACTATTATCTCATCTCTCTCTCTCTCTCTTCATTACAATCATTACGATTTCTTTATGAAAAATCGGATTAATTATCAAATTACAATTTACATACCGTGATGTCACTTAAAATTGGTATTAATAAAACCGGTTAATTTTTTAAAATAAAAATTTAACAGATTTTGTTAATATCAATTTAAAGTGACATCACGGCATGTAATCGTTATTATCTGATGAAGGGACAAGATTAATGCCGATGAGAAGCGAATTGATTGGCGGGTCGCATTTAGCGAGGAATTATGCAAAAAAATGTTGCCCGGCGGCAGCTATTTGAAATTTCCTTAAGCCAACCGGTCGAGTTATGCGTATTACACTATACAGCCGCCTTTGATAGTTACCGGACAACTATCTCTTTTTCCATTATGCAATATATTGCTTTCTTTGCGCGGCAGGCGGGAAGTCTGCGGTTGCCCCCGCGGCGCGAGGAGAACGCCCTTCTGGTGTACACGCGTGATACACATGCACACTTATTACACATGTCATGCGGAGACTTTGTTAAAAAGATTACTACGCATCATTGCAGCATTGCCGGAGATTATATCAATAGTAATATAATCATTCGTGCGATCTGCTTGGTGGAGAAAGTTTTCGAGATTTTCCTAATGACGAAATTGGAGAAACCGATCGAACAAGCAAAAACGATTAGCTGGAATCAATGCCCCCCCTCGGTCGTTAAAACGTGACAATTGGATTTCGAGGAGAAATCTATATATTTCGTATACGTATATTTAAATTAGGTAAATATAAAAGATACATACGAAACTACGATAATGCACGCGCATTAATGCACTGTAAATGTTACAAATGACGCAAATATAGCGTATGTTTACTGTATCAAATTCCGTTATTAAAAAATGATGAAATTCTTAATGAAATTAAGACCGGAAGTTTTGATATACGTCTTATATTTGAATAATTTTATTTATACATATCTTTTGTTAAAAATATAGTATTAGGATGATATTAAGAGACCGGAATAAAATCATGAAAAATGGACTTTGTTTTAATTAATCTTACAATTTCTCGTGTTCTCCACATCTTCAAGGTTGATAATTATTAGGTAATAAAGAGAATACGTAGTCAACAAGAAAAAGTTTAATTTAATCACGTCTACTAGAGATGACCATGACCTTGATCAATCGTGGAAAAAAATTTATATCTGTTTCGTAATCAATCCGAGCATTGTGTCGTTTATGGAGATGTGAACTGAACTTCGATGCAATATTATGTCTCGTGTGCTTCGTTGAACGCGTTACATGCCATTTTTACACACAACTCCTCTCACTTTCACTTTGCTCGGATTTTAATCTGGGGAACATGCCTGGAAAAAGACCGGTACAGGATTTTCATTAAATACGACACACGCATACACTCACACATTAATGTACATGCCACTTCTAAGAAGCGAAACGCAATTTTCGAGCGGTATAGTAATGAAATTTTTCTGAACGAAAGCATCGAAGTTTTATCAAGGAGTGCTAAAATAATGTAACATTTCTTTTAATATGTATAAGTGTAATTCACATACTTAAAGGTAATTATAATTTTCTTTAAGTATATATGAATTACACTTATTATAATAATCATGAAGAAGGAAATGTCTTTTAATCCGGTACATTTAAAAATTAGAAATATTTACTTGAAACAAATCTGCAAGTTGCAAACGTAATTCAGATTATTTCACCTGTTCGCATAACATTCACGTTACATAATCTGTATCATTTACAGAAAAAACTACAATTTACTATGAAAATTAAATTATGAAATCTGAAGTAACATGATGTTGTCACGAGAAGATGATAATCACATTGATAATGTAAATCTCTTTAAATATATATAATTAATACTTTTCAATATATTTAATAGGATACCTTGTAATTTATACGATTTAAGAAATCAAAATGTTGCTTGTTTCGTCAACAAGTCTAATTAGTTCGTATGATTTAGCTGCGTAATGACGATTTGCAACCTATTCATCGTGTGACATTAATCTTAAATCTGCAGACGAAGCGAACGACGAGTCCGCAGAAAAATCGCGTTACGCAAGGTGTCTTATTACGTGGAAAATGGTGACTTACCTTTGACCTATATTTCTTATGTAACTAATATTGCCCTTTCGATACGCTTACAACTTAGCTCCCCGTGTAATTATTGTTTCCGTGACAATGGGAAACACAGAAACGTGATTTCGTCCGCACAATATATATCACGTGAATGCTACTTTTATTTTACTTTTATTATTTTCGAAGTATATTTTCGAGATCGCGATTCTTGAAATGGATGTTACGATAAATTTTGAATTTAATCTTAAATTTGTCGTTAAAGAAACGCGCGTGACTTTAGCTATTTCATTTTCGTTTAATATCCGCGGACTGTCCGGATTATCTGGATAATTTCGAATATTTGAATTATTCCTTTATTATTTTTCTCTCTTGAATATCCGGATATTTGAAAAATAAATTAATTTGCACTAGCACTAGCAATCAGCACTAGTAGAAATAAACATTAGCAATTCTTCTTTTATCTGTTTTCCTTACAGTGCGGACGTTGCGGTAATCACATTAATTAATTCCATGAAATTAATTATTTTCTGAAATAAGAAAACGTGGGCCGGATTCAATTTACATTTCATGTAAACTAGATGATGTGTATTTGTACAAAAAAGAAAATTATACACCATCCGAAAGCGATTTCAAGGCGAAAGGAAACTCGCTCGACGGCCGCCGGCGCGGCGTGATCGGTGGTGCAGAGGTTTGTGAATAGGAGCAGCGCGAGAGAATCGATCTTGCGAGGAGCAAGCGTGAGGAAAGCGTGTTACTTTCTATGTGTGCAAAACTCGGACGGAGGTTTCACGATCGGTTAAAGCCATTTCGGTCATGACGATGACGTGCTCAACGGGCTCAAGTGCTTTCCATAATAATTCTCGAACGCGCGGCATGTGGCATACATGCCACCTGGAAAGCTAGTTTCTAATTGCTTTGGCGCTCGGGCTAAGTGACAAGAAAACGAGAGACGATAATAAATGATATCGTGAATTTTTGTTTGCGTCATTGAACATTTAGCGTTCAACAAGTTTTTAGATTCTCTTACCTGGTCTGTTGTCCAGTAAATTCCTCGATCTGTCAACTTCTTCAATTTTTGGAAAATTTCCCTTTCTTCTTATTCATACATATATCTTTACATTTCTCTCACGTCTTCAAGTATTCCAGTTTAGCTTCTTAAATTTCATATATGTTTATACACTTCGTGGTGTTTTTCAAAAGTTTAAAGAGAAAGGTAAAAAAATGTATGTCAAATACATAAAAGGCATTCGAAATTACCGTAAATAAAAGAGTAAAAAAATGAAACTGTTAAAATGTTCGAAAATAGACATGCAGGATTAATCGAGCAGGTAATTGTTTATATAGTCGCGTGCACAAGTAAAAAGAATGCCATTACCTGAATTCTATTATCTGAAAATTCTTTAAGCGTCGTTTCAGCATTTTAGAAATATTTCCCGAATTGAAGGGGATTTTGTGCCCTACATTTTTATGGTTGAAAATCAAAATATAGGTTTCTAAGAAATATTATAAGAAACATTTGTCAAACAATTAGCTGTGGAACATTATTTTTGAAAAATTACTGCATGCACATGCATATCGATGCACACCTATTCACAAGTGCCAATATTATACTCATGATCGAGTGTTGCAAGTGTGTTGACGGATAAAATTGTTCTACGTTGCGTACATGTATACACGAGACTAAAATTGCGACTACGAGAGCTAAATTATCACATTCCTTTTCCGCAAAAAATTATAGCGTTTAGATTTATGATGTCACACCGATTTTAATCGGATTGGTCGCAACCGAAAGTATGCATAAGACATTGCATAAGAAAAGTGCCACTAGATTTTTTAATACACATTTTAATTCTTTAAGCATTTTATTTATATTGATATTTTTTATTTTTTATTATATTTTATTTTTTAACAATTAAGTTTAGACATAAATATTCCAGATAAATTATTTCGTAATGTTTTTCTCCTTTACATATTTGATTTTATCTAATTTTTTTAACTTTAGACATGGATAATCATTCAGTAATGTCTTTCTTTTTTTATATGCTTGATATCGAAATGCTATCGTGTCTCTTGATTGTTAGATTGTCGGGGATGATTTATATGAAAGGAAAAACTTGGCAGAAAGCACTCTCTTGGACAATGACCCAGGTAGTTTTAAACTGGGAGATCGAGTTGGATTGTAATCATATAGCAGTGCCATTACAAAGGCAAAAGAACATTTATTTGAGAAATCGCAGCCACGTACTGCCGTACTTTCTCGCAAATCGACGTCTATTAAATTCGTACGCACGTACGCAAGCACGCACGTGTACCAGGCGAGAGAAAGTGATCTTGGCCATTGATATCCTCAAAATGCAGCCATTTGTATCAAAAGACCGTGAAATCGAAAGCGGTAACGTGGACGACGTCCTTTAATCTGTCATTTTCAAATTGGCGCACGAAATTCGTCGCTTCATGCTATAAATCAGAATAATCACATTATATATTATAACGCAAGGAATAAGGAAGTTTTTTTGCGTTACGTTTTCAGAAATTACAAGATGATTAATTTCACGGATATAATTACTAAAAAAATCATAACTAAAAAAGTGTATAAAATATAAATATAAAATAATAATTTAGAAAATTTAATATAAAGTTAAAATCATTGACCTCTCTTAATAATTAGTTTAATTACTTACAATTAGATAATTAGACAAACGAGACATTTTCTCCGTGCGCTGAATTACATTTATTTCCTATGCTTTTGCAGGATGTATTGGGTGCTTCTAGGATTGCTCAGTTCCGCCATCGCGGCGCAGAATTCTTACGATTTAGAAACCAGAGCTGTTTCGTTTCCCGGCAAGCCAAGTAGCTTAGGACCACTTTACTCGCCCGGCTTAAGTGCGGCCCAAGGATTCCGTGATAACAGTTACGAGGATAACGCGGTGACGCCCACGCCGTCGCCGACGCCAATCTACAGGAACGCCAATCAACAACCGGTCAGTTTTGAAATTACATTTCAAAAAAACATAAATATTTTAATATATATATATGATTAATAGATAATTAATGAAAAATATATGTAATAAAATAATTATTATAATTAAAAAAAATTATCTATAAAACATAAGTTTTTAGGGAAAAATTAAGTAAATTAAAGCAAGACATTTATCTACGCGCGTACTTATACACATGAACGTAACATTATGTATGCACATATTACAGTTATATCGCAAGCCAACGGCAGCGCCGATAGACCGTGATTACACTCAAGCCATCCGCGTTGGTTCTTCATCGCGCTCTTCCGGTCGGGGCGGGCCGTCTCAGTTTGGTCCCAATGGACCCACTCAGGAGGAACTCGAGGAGGAGAAGGAAGAGCCCGATCGTCTCAGCCTTCTTCTACCCCAAAGCAGATTCGATTGCGTTAACAAGCAGACCGGCTACTATGCTGACGAGGACCTCAACTGCGAGGTCTTCCACTATTGTCAAGACAACGCCAAGCACTCGTGGATCTGTCCCGAGGGCTTCACTTTCCACCAGGTGAAGTATAACCAGTTACATTCTTCTCTATTTAATTTTTTAATATGACTTTATCTTTAATTCTGACCAACAGAAGTATTCTGTTAACGATTATCTATCTTTTAACGATTGGTATCTTACAGTTAAATTTGGTTTACGAAGAAAAATATCGCCTACACAGCGATTGTTTGTGTAACAAAAGTAAAATATATTTTATTATTGTCATTGTATCAGGTACATCTAATCTGCATGCCACCCAGCGGCGACATCAGCTGCCAGAAGAGCTCGCAGTACCATTTCGTCAATGAGTACTTGTATAAGCCCTTGAATCTTCAAGAAGCCGAGACCAAGCCTAATGTCACTATAAGATACAGCGAGAGGTATTACCCCTCTGACATTTACACGGACGAAAGGGAGGTCGGCGATTATCAGATCACCCCTACGCCTGCCCCGGTGCGTCGTCCTTCTCCGCAGGTGTGATCATCATCCTTAACGATTAACTCCTATGATCATAATTAGAAGTTGCAATGTCTCAGTAATTTTAGAATCTCAGATTTTAACAGACCTCATCGTGTTCCTACTGAGGAATCTCTAAAATACACTTTAATAGAGCGCACAAAGTCCTAGTTTAAAAAATGTTTCAAAATTTTCAAATTTTTTAAAGAACCCTTTGAGACTTGGGATTCTGTAATTCTATTTTTCAATTCGAGCTTTTCGGCATTACATAAAAAGATCATTTTATTTTGTTTGCCGCTTCTACTTATTCGTGCCGAGTGCGAGATAAATTTACGTACGATCTTCTTTCGATCAACCGTATTGACACGTTAATGGTTAGGTCTTGTACAGATCCTTGTGAATCCACAGCCAAGTTTGAACAGCATTCCCACGTCGGCCCGTCCACAGCCTACAGGACTTCCGCAGTTTCGTTTCCCGGTGAATCAGGTATTCCGCAGCCCCGAAGAAGTCAACATTCCTCTTCAGCACAGACGGCCGCAGCAGCAGCAGCAGCAGCACCAAGTTCTCAGACGGTTTCCTCAAGTCCAAGTCAGACCCGAAGAAGAGGACTACGAATAGATCCTTAGATCCACGAATTCTTCAGTTTACTCAAATTATTTCGTCCTTCTAACTTTATTTAAATTTCCTAAATCAACGATTTTGTAAAATAGACATTTATGTCTTTAATATTTGTTTTACAAAACCAAAAACGCGGTATTCGACCCTCGAATTTTCATTGGATCATTAGTATAACTTTTTGTACTGTTATATTTTTATATATAAGGACTTAAATAAATAAAAAAAAGTAACGAAGAAAAACTGCAATTGCAAAAGGGACGAGTTTATAGCGTATACATTTAAAGGTATTATTAATATTCATTTGCGTATATAGTTACAAACAATATCTTCGTCAAAAATTTTTTTATCTTGCAAATTCTTATTCTATAAAATCTTCCCATCAACGTCCGATATCAATAAGAATTAGTGCTAAGAGACAAGAATAAATCTTGTTAAATTAACGATGCGCCAATAATTAGCATGTTCTTTTTTTCTAATTAATTAAATATAAGGCTGAGAGATGCAGAGATAATTTAATTCACGGTGCAATTATTGTGAAAGTAATTTAATTATTGTAAATAAACCATCACTAATAATTATGTAAACGATATGCTAAATTTGCTTCTATTTATAATGTAAACTGACTTTAAGAATTAACAAGAAAGAGGATGGCCAATAAATTGTTGTTACATTATTTTTAATCGCATCCATATTTTCTATATGGAATTTCAGATATTTTATTTCTCTCAATTTTCAATAATTATATCAAGCGCTACATAATCACAATATTTCATAATCAGTCTTAATTTGCAATTCCTATAAAGATTATAAACCGTATCTATAAATATCGCAACGATTTAAGTCAATATAATTTATATTTAAAAAATTGAAAAGGATGATATCTCTTGTTTCAGTCATAATTTCGTTATAAAGAATTTGTTATAAGAGAAAAAGATTTACTATAAGTTCTGTATGTTTTCTCGCTAGTTTACCGCACACCTCATATTGCCGTCGAACTTGCTCCAGTTCTGATCATAGCATTCGAAGGAGTCGATTTACGTGAGATCAGCAAGGCTTCAGCGTCTCCGCGATTCTGCGCCTCCAGTGCATGTCGCTTTGTTTCTTCGCGCAGCTGTTCTGAGAATCCTTTGGCAGTGTCGTGTGATTCGTTGCATCCAAATTGCTGTTCGCTGAATTTTCGTTCGAACATCCCTCCGATTGCCGTGTTGTATGCTTCTTGATCGTAGAGACGCAATTAGATTCTCGCAAAGAAACGGTACCTGGATCCTCATGATCCTTGAAATTCCTTTTTTCACGATTCGTTTCGTCCTCCTTTTCATCCTCGTCTTTATTCTGATTGCTTCTTTCTTCCTCTTCGCATCTCGCGAGTCTCTCCTTGTAGACATCAGTCGTGGAATCCTTCTGATCCGTCGCTCTCGCAAGAAGTGCCCCAGTTTGCGAGGATGTGGCCGCCGCAAAACTGTGATTTTCTTGCGACGCTAGATTATTGTTAGAATACGAATTCACCTTGGAGTTCCTGTCCTTAAGGTAGCTACGCACAAAGCAATTGTGGCTGCTGGCACTTTGCGGATACAACTTCTCCTCAATCCGACAGTTAAGCACGACTGCCTCAGCGATCGGAATCGGCTCTGTGTAGGTGAACATTTTTTTGTCGGTCCTGTCCTCTAGCCGTCTGATGTTGATGGGCCCGTTGATCACCGGTACCGCGTTACTCACTTCACTGGTAGCTCTTATCACAGGCGTGATGTTGCCCATGGAGTCGAGCCGTGAGTTAATCTGATCGCGAGAGCTCACGAATGTCGCGGTGACTTTACCGGTGCTCTTCGCCTGCGTCTTCCTCGACTTCTGTTTCTGTCGTTGCTGACTACCCTTCGTCGTCGAACAGGCTCGGTCCGCTTCAACGACTGGCGTTTTGCCTGGCGTTACCTCGCAACTGAAGTCCTCTGTATGATGGTGTCTGATATGTCGATTCAGATTGTCCTTACGTCTAAACAGCGTCTGGCAGTAC
The DNA here is from genome assembly GCF_030848805.1 of Temnothorax longispinosus. Classification (NCBI taxonomy): domain Eukaryota; kingdom Metazoa; phylum Arthropoda; class Insecta; order Hymenoptera; family Formicidae; genus Temnothorax; species Temnothorax longispinosus. The sequence continues at coordinate 16,391,163 of NC_092368.1, forward strand.
TCGCAGGAGAACGGTTTCTCGTCTGGAGGAAACAAGCGAAAACTTGCGAATTCGAGACTTTGTCATCGAGTGGAAACAGCGTATTTGACGCACCTGAATGCACAGTTATGTGTCGTCGTAATTCGCTCTTTGATAGGAAAACTTTGTTACAGTGAGCGCAAGAGAACGGCCTTTCTTTCCCATGAGTCCGTTTGTGCCGTATTAACAAAGATCTGTCTTTGAAGCTCTTGTCGCACTGGTCGCACCTGTGCGGCCGTTCGCCTGCAGTAATAATTCATTCGTTATTTTTCATGAACTCTTTTGAAAGTGAAAAAGATATGATAAATAATCTCAGGGTAGATTTCAAAAACAAAATTTCTGTTTAAACACAACTTTTGCATGGAATTCACGAAAAAAGGAAAGATCTTTTTAATACTTACTCGTATGCGTCTGCATGTGGCGTTTCAGATTAGTTAATACGCGAAAAGACTTGTCACAGGACTTGCATTTATATATAGCCATCGCGTTGTGTACGTTTAAATGATTCTTCAAATCATCCTTCTTGCTATACCGCTTATTGCATTCGGGACACACAAACTGTTTCTCCTCTAGGATATATAATTACAGTTATATACAAATACATAGAGCGGTTCGCGTATTATTATCACCTGAAATATTACCTTGAATAACTATAGTTTTGAAATAGAAATTTTATTTTTAGTAGTGAGGTCATTTTAATAACGTTCAGTTCTCATTTCTTCTCTGTGATAAATGTCTGAAAAATGATGGCAAACTTTTTGCACACATTTAGGTACATTTTGGAATATTTTCTAAAATTTTCCCACACTTAACAATATCTCGGGATCATATTGGATGATCTTATTCCTCACGAAAGCTATAATAATTTACAAGAATTTATACACAAAAAATAGGTGATTTTGTTAAAAAAAAATCTGACATTTATCTTAAAAATTTACCTAAATAGAATTTCTTTCTATCCTTGTTCGCCCCACAAACTAAACAAATATTTGAAAGAATTGGGGGAAAAAAAAAGATTATTCAAGATAATAGTTCAAGAATCACGATACGTGAATCATGTTGTATAGTATACATCAATTAGATAATTCTAAAGCGCACTTACTGCTGTGAGAAAACATATGTCTATTGAGCTTGTTCTGCTGAGGGAAAGCCTTCTCACAGAGTTTGCACTTGTATGGCTTATATCCCCTGTGAACCCTCTCATGATATTCGAAGTGAGAACGTTTGACGAAACTCTTGTCGCAAAGGGTACACTGATAGGGCCTGATGCCTGTTACACAGGCATCGTGATAGCATTTGCCCTTCTTGTTGCGGAAGATCTTACCGCACGCATTGCACTTGTACTTTTCCGGAGTGCCCGGCACTATCGTTATGTGACTACGATTACGAGATTTGACATTTTTGCTCTTTTCCACGACCTCCTCATTGACTTTTGCTTTCGCCTGACTGTTCTGTAAAAAAGACAGAAATACACTCAATTGGCTTGCGTAGCAAACAATTGCTATTTTGTTTTACTAATAATTTTCCAATCCAATTTTTAATTTCTATGTATAGCACTGGAAATTAACTAGTAGTTAATTAATAATTTATAAAATCTTCGTATCAATATAGTAATAAAATGTGTAACATAACTATAAGTATGCTAAAAAAATTATAGATTGATATCTACATTTTTTACAAGTAGATTCTGTGGATTCTTCGAGTCACGATCACTGTTATTTCTCAAGTGGTTTTCAATGTTCAACGCTACATTGTAAGACTCTATTTTTGGAATGTACACTTCGCTGGAATCGTCATTAGTATTTGAGTCATTTGTTACAGATTCGTAGGCTTCTTCGTTGTTGTCAAAAGTGACATTCTCATAACGATTCGACGATCCGCATTTGGCAGAGTTTGAATCTGAACGATTTTCCTTAGACTTGGAATCCTTGTTGATGACCAGTTCCAACGGCAACACGATCTCTTCAGTGGGTGATTTTCGTGCATCATTTAGGTCTCCGTTCGCGATACGCAGCTCTTCTGCATTAATAAAATTATTATTACAAGAGGAAACAATTACTCAAATCATATAAATTCCGATTGAAGAGAAATGTAATAAGAGCAAAACTCGAAAGTTATTTACTGAAATAATTCTCAACATCTTTTCTTTGAACAGTGTTTACTTTGGCAGATTTTACATCCATGCTCTTCGTATAGCAGGCACATTCGACACTTTGCGTGGCCACAGCTATCTTTCACGAGCCTCGAAAAAGATGTGTTTGTATGTTGTCCGCAATTTGGACATTTCTCGCTTGTTGCGGCACATCTTCCGAATACCTCGAATACCATACTTGATTTTTCCGCACCATGTATTCAAGATTCACAATCTTTGCCTGAATAAATCTAAAACAAAGATATAAAATATCTATACCAAGTAATTTACGCGTGAGAAAATGGTACAGCTTTTAATTACAATGAACTTTGTCAACAGTGCGTAACAATCTAATTAATTAGTAATCTCTGAACAGATCTTTGGCTCTTGACCATTGCACATTGTTTTAATATATACAACCTTGATTCTCTTAAATTTATCTTTGAATGACCTTGCACAACTCCGGTCAGAATTTCATTTAAAGTAAGAACAAAATTGGAGCTTATTATTTATCTGACAGCGATGTCGACAGATCACTATTGTTAATAATAAAAAATATTAAATTACACTGCTCCATTTTACTGATCAGTTATGAATATCACACATTTACAGTTCGTTCATATTTTATTCATATATTAATTTACATTATACATTTATATTTACACATGTGATATATACATATATCGTGTTTATATCGTTTATAAAATCACATATTTTTTATTTAACAATAGTTAATAACTGATAATGTACATTCATTTACATACTTTGTCCCACCTCATCTCTACTTCCTTCAGTCAGTTTCCGTCTTTATTGTACAAAATATCACTTCTTTTTCTTTGGTGACAACTTGTCACCTGCCTTCTTTATTTCTTAACGAAGAACAATACGGTGTACAAAATATCATAAGATAAATGCCCCTTTAACACCACGTTACAACCGTAGAATAATAAATATGAGATTGGTTTCTTTTTCCACCACAATAAACAGCCCTTATTTTTATCTTTTTAGACCCGTTTAGCTGAACTTCTTCTTGCACAGTTCATCTTTTCTCCTTTTCTCTCCAACGTGAAAAGAAAAAGAGGAAAGATGAACCGTGCAAGAAGTACAGCTAAAACGAACAGGCCTGCAAAAATGGCGACAAAGTGAGTAGTCTAGTTAGCATAAGTTTATGGTTTAACAGATGCACGTTTTATTATTGCCGACAGTTAATAGTTTCTACAAATTGGAATTCTAATTAAAGAACACGGTGCAGTTATTGTTATATACGTAAAAAAATCGTTTCAATGTTTTCTAAATAGGTAAACGCGCACGTCAGGTCGCACGAAACCTACGGAAGTCTAGGCTTGCAGTTCTAACCTCAACATGTTCCACGGGTATGTATTTTTATTTAAATTTATTTAATTTCATTACGAATGTTTTAGATAATCTAATATTATAGTCTTTTCGACAGTAAGTATCGGTTTTAGATATTTAAATCTCGTATTTATAGTCGCATTTCTGTTTAAGAAACTGCCGAAACTAACCTTAAGATGTGAAACAGTTTAATAAACAAATCTTGAGAATCAACTTGATATTCGTAACGTTTGTAATCATATAATTCAAGTGAGGAACTTGGATGAAATTTATTTTGAGATGCAGTTTGGATCTTGAATTTTCTTTATTTGAGAAGAGATTATACTTAAATTAAAAAATATATATGTAATAAGAATTCTCAGCAATTTTCAAATTAGTTACAAAGAATACTTATTAAAAATATATCTTATATAATATATTATTTAATATTGTAATACATAATGTAAGAATATAAAATATTTAGTATTATAATATGTTATGATAAAAAAAAAATAAATTTTAATTTAGTCCTGACTATGCATTAATTGAGAATAATCTGTCGTCCAGGTGCAAGAGATTCTGTGCGAGTGGCCTGAGGCTACCTGCACAGATCGCGTCGTCGAGATACGCCGGTACGCAGTCCAAGGCAGAAGCGAGGAAACGGAGAAGCCAGCTTTTCGACCAAGAGAAGCGAAGGCAACGATCGGAACTGGGTAGAATCGAAAAGATAGAAGTGAAGTACAAGTCGGCGGAAGACGAGATTGTAATGGCGATGAATCGGAACATCTCTACGCCGTACGACTGTGCCAGGCATATTTCCGAAGGCGTCGCCAAGATGTCCGCCATTGCCTCGGTGGACGGTCATGTTTGGGACATGCACAGGCCGTTTACAAGCAGCTGCGAATTGGAACTGGTGACAATGCAAAGCCCGCGGATACGCGCGGTTAACTATGCCTTCTGGCGGACTTGTTCGTTGATCCTGGGCGCTGTGGCGGACAGCGCGTTCAAGGATCACATAAATGTACATTTACACAGCTTTCCCATCCCGGTAATCAGCTCTGGTAGCTTCACTTACGACGTATTCATCGATCTGCCGGACTGGCGGCCAACCGACTCTGAGTTACGTGCTATGTCTGCGCTCTTTGTCAAGTTGTCGAATTGCGAATTGCAACTGGAAAGATTGGAAGTGCCTTGCAGCGTCGCGCTGGATATGTTTCAGGTAGAGATGGAATAAAATCGACAGTTAGTTTGTCAGTAAAACGCAACGCTCTTGGTTAAATCTGATATTTAAATTTTTATGTGGAACTTACATATATTTAAATTACGTTTATACTTTAATACTGGAACAATTATTTCTGTAACGTTATATCTGATTTCAAATTTACAAGATAACGTTAAACAAGTTTTTTTAACTTTCTATCCTTTTACAAATTTGCTGATATTATTTTACGAAATTCAAATACTATTTTTTAGAACTACTTGAGAAAGGTTTGGTCATATCTGCTTTCAGGATAATCCTTTTAAATCCGAGCAGATACCCAATATCGCCAAACACAACGACAACGATAAGGTAACATTGTATCGCCTGGGAGACCATGTGGACATCAGCAAAGGTCCCATGGTGGGCAATAGCGGCTTGATAGGACGCGTTACTGTATCGGCAGTACATAAACTTACAAATGCGGCCGTGGATGGTCTGTATCGCTTCCAGGGCATTGCTCTCCCGAAAGGTATTCTGCTTAATCATTTTGCCTACAATATCCTGGAAAAGCGCGCTAAGAAATTGAATGCTACCACCACGTGGCAACCTCAAGCACAGGACGAAGAGGTCAGCGTAAAGGCGTCCGCGAATTAAAGACTCAATATTTTATTCAATATTTAAGGAAGTACTCGTGTAAATAAATGCTCTTTCAGTCATTTGATTGTAAATGTATCATTCTTTTGTTGCATTTGTACAGATTGAGGTTCCTATTCCTACCGCAGCTATTTTTTTATTACTATTGGATTATGATGTTAGCGAAAAATTACATTTTTGCCGTGCAATATATACAGTATAGAATTATTTTTTTTTAACTATTTTTATCTAATAAATCATTAGAGATGGGGTTTGAAAACTTGAGCATTCGAATAATAAAATGTACGGACCGTTTTATTTCATCTTCAGTTACATAACAATAAAAGTTGATTGCTAATTGCTAAATATTATTGTACATTAGATATATGAATGTACATATATATGTAATTCAATGACATTGCGAACGGTTTTCTCGAGGCCCGCGTACCTCCCAGGTGAGGGTATCCGGCAATCTATTGGTCTTGGATACCACGCATTTTGTACTTAGTTTCAAATACAATTCCTGATGCAAGTTCGTATCGCAGCCGTCAAGATTGTTATTTTTCAGATTTGTCCTTGCCGCTAGCGGCGCCAATTCTGGCGAACATCTAAGTAACCGATAATTTGTTCTATTATTTTACAGTAATATTATATGTATATTGATTATTATATTAATTATAATATTAGAAAGAGGAAATTATAGTTATCGTTATTAAATGATTATTTTATAATATCATTGAACGAAGCGAAGAGATTAAATTGTTTTTATAAATATCTCTTTCAATCTCAGACATTTTATCTCGTAAGACGGAGGCTCGAGAAGATTATACTTTCAAGAATCTGAAAAAAGTGGCTTTATTTCTAGTAGCTTCAGAACAGTTATAGTTCGAGAAAAGACAATAAGGTTTTTAAACAAACTGTTCATAGATTTGGGAAGGTTTCGCAACTTTATTACTGTACTCTTTACTACTGTAACTTTACTACTGTAATCTTTATAAATAATTGTTTTGTTCTTGTTGAATTGCCTTAATTGGACTCCAATGATTAGAACGAAGCAAGGCGGCATATTGGTTTCCTCTTCAAATTCTTCGCCGGTGTTCCCCGCGTTACTGGCCCTCGTGTGCTTGAATCTACTCTCGTAAGCGTACTTGCTCATGTTACCATAGTAGAAGAACTGCCCTCCGTATTCGCCGTATCCCGAATACATGGAGGCCGGCGGCAGTCTTCGGGACGGCGCCTGATGGAGATGCGAGAAATCTCAATTGACGGAAATATACGTTTTCTACTACATATCGACTAAACGAGTTTTCGATGAGTTAACGGACTCTTTTGTCGGTGTAATAATTAATAAACTTGACAGTTTTGCAAAGTCTTTCGACAGATCCGAGCTGTCTGGGCAACCGTTCAGCAATTACGTCAAGTTTTACGAACCGTCGCGCGAAGACCGAGCTTGCGTTCGTAGTGCAATTTATGGAACAGATGCTTGTTGTAGCTGTTGACCAGCCGGCGTAATCTCAGATACATATATCGCTGCTTGTCCCGCCAGAGACACTCGTTCTTTGCATTAGGCACTCGCAAGCACGTGAACCATGCGCGTCTTAGGACGTATTTCAGATGCATACTGACCTGGAATAGATGAACTTATAATGTATAATATATAAATATGATATATATTTCATAGCTCTATCTTGATTCAAAATTCTTATAACTCATTTTTGTTATAAAATTAAAAAATTTTTTAAATAGTATTCGAAATGATTTTCATCATATATTCAAGACAGTTCGTATCTTGAGTTTATAAATATCGCATCCTTTTGAAAGAATATTGATCCCTTACCATGGGGTTGCCTGTTCTCGACGAAACCCTGAATGATAACACCTGCCGACCCTCCTCCAGACAGTCCAACACGTCGACGATCTTACACCCCGAGACCAGCGCAGATCTATTGACGATTTGTTTTTACTGATCGTTGATTAAACGAACGTGTGAGCGATAACTATTCGATTGATAATTGTTGATTCATTAACTGATCGCTAATAAATGGTAAAGTTCGGTAATCGTAAAATTCCATGGTTATTGCCCTGACGAGACTGATGAGGAAAGAAGGAGACGTTACTCATTTATTCTGCGTTCGGTGACCTTCTCGAAATGGTCCATGAAATTCTCGCAACTGCGCGTGAAGATCTGCAGGTCGATGTAGCTGAAGACACGCGATTCTTTGCAAGGATTAAGGATCGTCTGCAGCAGGCAATTGAGATTATCGAGGACCTTACCGCCGTAGAAGCACGAGACGGGTAAACTGCGCGACCTTTTCAACGTGAATAAAATAAGCAAGGGAATATCGATCTGTTTTTTATATATATTTACGTAATATTAACAATTCTCTTAAAATTAATACCCAGTCAAGTAAGCAAAATATATTCCAAGTTGGAAGAGAATATTTGAATAAAGATCGATGTCCTTTATATCATAATGTATAAAAGGTATGTTTAAGTTCAAGATCCCTAATTTTCAAAAGTTTCAAAAAATATTTAGACTATACTAGAGAAGATACGGTATTCGGCGTTGGCATACAAAAAATACAAATAACAGCATATATTTTTATAGCGTGAAGATATGGGAAACAATATTGAACACAAGCAACTTTCAAGTCTGGTGACAAATATACTTAAATAGGACTAATTCAATAAATTTTAAGGGTTTTACAACAATGATCTAACATTAGGATCTAACGTATTTTTATTGTTACTATTACTGCTACTGTTAGAGAAGATTCGAGGCTGAGAAACTTGGAAACCTTGGATGGGTGTATCGCCACGTGACCGCCTTCAGCATCCGATATTGGGACCGGATCAGTTCCAGCGCGTTGAAAATTTTATTGCACTCTAGTAACTCCATGTCAGTTTTCACACTGTTCATGAGGTTTTCCGTACGCTTTATTGCAGTCTCAAGCTTGGTCCCAGCTACTAGAAATTCGCTGTTCAACACCGTGGCAGCGATGTCGCGGCAACGTCTGTTTAAGAAGGATCAAGAGAGAGAGATAAGAAAGTGGATATCGTTATTTAGATTCTATACTTTTTTGGGAGTATGGATCTTTAGAATAAAGAGAGCTGAAGAGCCTGAGAGAAAAATACATTTTTAGGACGTATAAATTAAGATTTATAAAGTAAATCCAAGAAAAACAAAGAAATTCAAAAATCGCCTTTTAAACCTAAAGGTTTTAAGTTGGATCTTAATTATTTGGGATTAAAATCCTCTTTCCAAAACTTCTAATTCTGAGATTAAAGATTTGAGAGTAAAATATTAAAATAGATTTAGGATCGCGAGGCTTGCAACAATACAGAAATTACTTGTACGAGATTTATCAATACATAAAATGATAAAATAATAATTTCTAAATGAACGACATCTATAAAAAATCCTATAAATTAAAAAAATTACTTCCTAAACGTTCAATAATTAAACTGACGGTATTTTTTTCATTCATGCATATTTAGATAATTCTAAACTCAGATAATTCTGATAGGAATTCTTCATAAATTTTAAAACAGCCTTTATTTTTGCAAGATTTGGCAGGGATCTACCTGGAGACTAAACGAACAATGCAGGCAACGTCGTGTAACGGCAGCATTTTTAGAATGATGCTGAGGATTTCCGGCGGTAAAATGTCCAACGTGCATCCCTTGTGTCCTCGTGCGCTCTGTCTGCATCGTGAGGATACTCTTCGGCGTTTCGCGCTCATTTGGCTCTTTTCAGATTCAATGTCGTTCTCGCTCGCGAGTTGCGAGCAATCACAACCGATCGCGATCAATCATGAAGATTATGTGCGTTTTCGCATGTCAACCACGATCGATGGGATTTATTTTCGGTTATGGAACAGGAATTCCCAGAAATTTTGCAAGAATCTTTAGAGGAATAAGAATTCCCTAATTTGCGTGAAACAAAGGAGTCTTATATTACAATTTTATCATTGAGACGTTAGCTTCAGCCCGAAAACAAGCGAGAAGTTATGACCGAAACGAAATACGTGCATCAATTCAAAATCCGTTTCTGAAAAGATGAGTATATTCTTCTCTGTTTTAATCTGTATATAAAATAAGGCTTGCCACATACAAAATTACATAGCTGCATGGACATAGCATGTGGAGATCAAGGAATAAAAAATACAAGATAATTTCTCTTGCTTAAGATTTATTTTTATATATATATTTTTCGTAAAGTATAGAATAATTGAATATAATCAGCATAATGTTCACATGGTTTTGATTTGTTAATTATTAAAGTCAATTAAATTCTTGTTTGTCATCCAACTTGAAAAAGTTGAGGTTTGGACATATTACTTTCTGGTCGTTGAGATACACTGGAATCGTGAGAACTTCAAGTAAATTCTTTCTCATTAAAGCCTTCAGAATTCTAAAGATCCAAAAGAAGGATCCAAAGATCTAAATATATAAGATGTTCATCCAAAATTTCATAAATTTGAAAATAAGTTTAAAATTTTAAATTACAAATTTTAATTTTCAAGAAATTCAATTTCAAGATTCCATCTCTCAAGTAACCAAAATTCCAAGGATCCAAAGTAAGAATCCGACTTTCCAAGCATTCAAAGTTTCAAAGGGGTTCCATCTTCTGGAAAAAGAACCAACATTCCAAAGATCTAAACATCCCAAGTTCCAAAAAGCCGAGGTACCAAAGGCCCAAAAGGATGCAACATAAAAAAGAATCTGGATCCCGTCGATCCGAAAGTTCTCAAGAAGTCAAACTCTTACAATTAGTTGAACATGAAGGATCCATAGTAATCTTTCTAGACGACAAAGGCCTCTCCGACTCTTATGCGCCAAAATTTACCGGCATTAGCAATGTGAATTTGGCCTGATCAATGTTCGCCTCTTCGGCCGCGCAGGGTCCAATGCTATCTAACAGACTCTGTATTGCGCTCTGGTTACTGGGATGCTTTCTCTTGGTATGTTCGCGACGGTGCTTGAGCTCTTTGAACGTTTTACCGCACTGCTCGCAGGAGTACGGCCTGGCGGCTTCATGAGAGCGCACATGACCCTCGTAGTGGCTCTTTCTGACGAATTTCTTACCGCATTGACCGCAATCAAACTGGAAACGGCCTTCGTGGGCGGCCACGTGCGAGCTCAGAGTCCATTTGGTTTTGAAAGTCTTTGAACAGTAATCGCACCTGATTTTCGAATCGTTCTTATCTGCCCTTCGAGAATCCTTCTTTAGCAACAGCATCTCCTCCAGAAGGAAGTCGTCCTCAGCAGAATTTTTCGTTGCTGAGGACTTATCCATCATCACTTGACTGACTTGACTCTGCAGCATATTCCTATGCTCCTCATGTTTCAAGTGACTGTTCTTTGACGTTGTCTAAACAAATAATAACATACATAATTATTTACATGCACACTGAGAACCATACAACAAATTTGATAATACAAAATGAATGTCTCGCTCTTATTCTCTTGATAAAAATTGTCGATCATTTCAATTCTTTTTCTACTGCTCCAATTATGTACAAAAAGAGATATATGGAGATTGTTTCAGTGATGTACTCTTCGAGATTAAAGGCGCAAGGATTTAAGATTTAAAAAAATATTGAATAAGACGTACTTTGCCATGTGAGGCCAAATGGGCTTTCAGCTTGTCCTCATCATTGTACCTCTTCTTACATCGCGGACAGGGATATCCACCCTTGTCTTCCGTGCCGCGCAGAAGGGCGCCTCGTAAAGTCGCTTCGCTCGCTGTGTTTTCGATATCGACTTTCTGTTGGTCAGTTTGCTGCAGCTTCTCCTTACGCGTGTGTCGAATTATATGCCGCTTCAAATCGTGCGCTCTGGAGAATGCCCGTCCGTACCGCGCACATGTGGGAAAAGGACAGCCTTTCGTTCTGTCGTTCCTCGGACTGGGAGAAGAAAAGAATTTAAGTATTTAAATTTTCCAATCCTAAACTGTTAAATATCGCAACATTGTTCACTAGCAATCGCTCGTTGAAATTAATTGGAAAGAGAAGAGTCGGAAATTGACTTTTAATGAAAAATAGTTTGAAGTTGTGTAGCTGAGATGTCGAAGATCTTGAAAAGATTTAATAATTTGAAGGATTTGAAAATTTTATTATTAAGAAATTATTGAGAGTCAACACAAAATTGAACTTCTATCCTAAGAATATTCTTATATCGGGAGTAAAGTTGTATCCGATTCAACATGCGCATAACATACTTATATGCTTCACTCGCAGATCGTATCGAGAGGATCTAGGTTGCGGGAAGGAGATCTATGGAAAATCTCGTTGTTTTCCATACCTTCGAGTAGGATTGGCAGCTGGGACTGGCCGTTTCGTATCTTTGCCGCAATCCTTGCAATTCTTGTCGGCTTTCTGACTAGCCATTGTGGTCAGCTGCGCTGATAACGGTATCACGATGGAAATGGTTTCGTTGGACCCTGGGGTGACGATAGGCCCAACGTGGATCGCTGGCGGCGTCGCTAACGATATACCACTTTCGTTGTTCCTACTCATCTTACGAACAACCAAGTCCTTAGGAAGGCTATTTACTAAGGTAGAATCTACACAATATGTTACAATTATTAATACAGAAGCCTTGTTTTTTAATTAATTAATCTTTTGTTCTAACGATCAATGCTATTATTATCTATGAATCTCTAATTTCGAAAACAAGATAAACTAAGAGATCAGAAGGTTTAATTAATTAAAGTTTTCAATTAAAGAGACTGTGTGTGTTGCACGAATGATAATAATTTCCTCATTGTTGAACGCAGTTAATTTAATTAGCGGGATGTGCATGTAAAATGGTTAAAGAAACATCTATTTGCAATGCAGGATTAAAATTTTGGATATACCTAATTTAGATATAATTGCAAATCAATCTTGATTGTGATTTCATAATTATTGAGTGAAAAATATGCACGGGTAAGTACCTCCTATCTGTGAAATATAAATGTTACGGTAAAAGTATAAAATTATTACATTTATCGAAGACTTTGGAGAAAGTAAATAATAAAAACAAACACATGTATACTATATTAATAATAAACATATATTACTTAATTATTAGCAAGTGTGCTTACTGAAACGCCTTGAAGGCGTGCCAATTAACGTAAACTCTGCAAACTGCATATCCCGTTAACACAAGTGTTTTGTTAATTGAATCCGTGCAATTGATTTTATTTAACTGAAATAAAAAAAAGCAAAAGTATTATAGTTTATAACATAATCTTGCTCATACGATACCCGAAATAATAAATATATTATGCCAAATATTAACCATAAATGAATAAATAAATTAATAAATGAATAAAAAATTGATCAAAGAGATATAAAAGTAAACAAGTATTTTTATTTAAATAGATTGTGATTTTCTAATTGTTTTCGTGCGCACTCTTGCTAAATTAGTATAGAATTGTAAATAAAAAAATATCAACTGCTTTGTTTCTAATATATTGTAAAAGGTACCGACAATCCCCTGCCTCACTTTATAAATAAACTTTGCAAACGATAAAATAATTACACACCCTAATTTCATGCCTTCACTGTGACATACCGTACACCGTACTGTACATACATGCTATATATACATTCCATGAATTTCAGAAGGGTTAGCGTAAACCGCGATCGATGGAAGGTCGCCTGTCTATCGCGTATCATCGGCGTACCATCGCCTCCGCGAGGAAAAAAAAAAAAGACGAAGAAGAATAATAATAATCGGGAATCGACACCAGTGAATATAATTTCGGAGTCACGGAAATCTCCATCTACATTTCCTCATTTTTCCTCGCGACCGATCGCTCCAAGCGTCGACAAGCCGGGAATTCGAACCCATCGAAGGTGTACGTACGCGTATCGGCCTCTCGATCCCCGTTTCGGATGAGGCGACATTACGCGAGAGGGGAAAAGCGTCGTCGCGACGCCCGCGCGATGCGCGACGCGCGATCTCGCGCTCGGAAAATAACGTATGATTCACGTACGCCGACTTTTGTCCGACGATGAGAAAGGGGAGAAAAGAGGAGGAGATTGCTCCGAAGTGCCGTGGCATTACCGAGAGGTCACTGAGGCGCCACGAAAGCGTCGCCGATGGCTCCACACTGTCCGACTGTCACCGCAGGCCGCAGGCAGCAGGAGGCAGCAGGTTCCCCACTTCCCTCTCGGCGGAGTCGAGCGTCTCGCACGCGACGCGGAGTCGGCGGAGTCGGTCCGTCGGTCCGCGGCCCGCGCGCGCGATTCGCCGAGGGTGACACGAGCGGGGGACGAGATCGGCGAGAGCGAGAGCAGGGCGAGGGTCGGCGGAAGCGTCACCGACGCCGCGCAACGCGACGCAGCGAGAGGCCCTCCTCGGTCGCTCGCGCTTCTCTCTATCCGCTCAGTTTCCCGTTTCACGCGCGAGCCTTCCAGGAAGGGAACGACGTCGACGAAGCTCTCCCGCGGGGACACCTAGGTTCGCGGGATCCGCGCGAACGCACCGGATCGGGGACGACGTGACGGCGTAGCGTTGCCTCGCGTAGCACGCGCGACACCAGGAGTGGCCATTTTAAAGCCCGAACGCCCGAAGTTCGCCTCACGCCTCACACGTCGCGTTTCGCCTCCCTCGGCACGGCCGTGCCGACTAGAGGTATACTCGTGCGCATGTCGGAGGCCGCGACCGTCTCGTCTCGTCTCGCCTCGCCTCGCTTCGCGTCTCTACTCTCTGTGGGCGAGAGAGAATTTGAGAGAATCTGTCTCCCCTACGTTAGATTTGATGTTCTCCGTAGACCTTTATCTAATTGTTCTTGCCACGCACTTGAATATGATACATTATTTTGAAAAGTTCTTTTAATTAAATGGAGCATCTGCTTCGGTCGGGCTGATCCTTGCCTAATAATATTTTTGTATGAATTTTATATACTTTTTTTCAACTCAATAAACTGCGCGTCGATTATTTCTCGGTTTTATATCTACCCTTTTTAAGGTTTTCAATTTATTTTTATCGATTATTGTTATTTAATTTATTATAAGTAACTATATTTTAAAGTAAATTAAAAATCTAAAATGAACTTAAATGTAATGTGTGTGTACGTATACATACACACACATTTTAATATGAATCTATGAATAAAAAGTCCTGAAATTTAAATAAATTCAAATAACATACAAATAAAATTCAGAAAAATAAAATTTAAATTTTGCATCTAGTTTATAAACACGCAGACTTGTATTTATAAATAACAATGATACGTATGTTCGCGTACAGTTTTCTACGTACTTCTCGCGCGCAAAAATATTGACATTATTGGGCGTTTTGTTTTGCAGTTTCAACGAAAAAAAATGGGAAAGTCACGTGCGCGACCGCGCGACGATGTTTTAGCAGAGGCGACTCTCAAGTGAGCGCCACGTCGCGTTCTTTCTCAGCCGAAATCAAATCAACGCGCTATCCCATTTTCCTTCTTTTCTCTCATCGACCAGGTTTCTCTCTCACTTTCTTCCGTGCGATGAAAGTGTACTACACTGCTACTGCTCGATCGCACACGTGAAGTTCGATCTAAATACTCTGGCCATTGCAGCCCAGCCAGGCCAGCACGGACCTGGGCGGGAAGGAGGAATATGCATCAGGGAAAACGCGTGCGAATTGCGCACGCAGTCGATGATTCAATCGTAAGGTGATAATAGGTGCTTTTTCTATTTACATCAAAACTCAGATAATTCTCACTTGTGTCGTTCTATCCTTTTTGGTAATTAATGAATAATATAAAGACAGATGAATGACGTCACAAGTGAGATTTATCTGAGTTTTGATGTAAATGGAAAGCATCTAATATATAGGTGCTTTCTTTCCATTTACATCAAAACTCAGATAATTCTCACTTATTGTGACGTCGTTCTATCCTTTTTGGTAATTAATGAATAATAAAGACAGAATGACGTCACAAGTGAGATTTATCCTTGTCGTTCTATCCTTTTTAGCAATTAATGAATAATAAAGACAGAATGACACAAAAGTGAGAATTATCTGAGTTTTGATGTAAATGGAAAGCAACTAATATTTTTGCGTAGATGTTATGATCTTGTTTTTTTTTTTATAATAATAGCGAGCGTGGCTCTCGTATATAACGTCAGCGAATATATTTTCGATTCCACGCGAAGGATTAATTATTCTGTACCGAAGCGCGGTGTGTCTATCAAAATGCCGTATTATATTCCAAATTGTAAAACCCATTGTTATATATTATTAGACACAAGTCTATTTTTATTTTATCATTTATTCATCTTCTCTATTATAAATAAACCTATTTTTATTCCTCGCTCATTGCAGGACATCGAATTGTCGCGCTTTAAAATATCGCAGTTACAGGGAATTCGAGATATCGCGGTGTTCGAAATTTTAAAATTTCGAACTTTCGAACCTTTAAAGAAGAATTTAAACGCACCGTGACCTAAATCACGTCAAATGATAATTTAAAGTATAATTTAGAGCAATTTTCCAAGGGATTGGTAATTTGAGAATTTAAAAAATTCTCATTTTTTAAATCGAGATTCTGTGGTCTAGGATGTACAAAATATTTCTCGGATATCTTCCATACAATTTTGAAGCATAAAAAATTGCAGTGTCTTTTATATATATAGTCGAGTATGTTGATTCACACCGTTCGACACTCCTTTTTCTCCCCCACGAGACTCATTTCTCTCATTAACTAATGGTGTCGTTAACGGATATAGTCTGCGGAAAATAATTCGGCGGAAAGGTGAAAGGTGATGAAAATTACCTTTGAAATTCAAAAGAAATTCCGAGACGTGCGCGCGCGTGCACATTTTCACGTGTATTTTTAATACACATCTTATAATATTATTTTAAAAGTATTCAAAGACTTTAATCTCTTGCATTGAGAGATAGAGAGAATAAGCACGAAGCGGATTTTTTTATTTATTTTGGTTTTACTCAGCACACGTGGCTCGCTCTTGTTTCGCCATTGCGTTATATCAGAGCGAATAGAAATGTATATACATATTATATGAGAGAGAGAGAGATGCATCTCTTGAAAGTTAGAAAGAAAAGCCATTTGAAAAGCCACGAGAGAACAGGTATGGAGGATATCTACATTTATATAAGGATTTCGATTCTGAGAAGCCACTTCTGCTGTTGCGTAACTATGTCGAGCGAAGCGCGGTGTGTGTCTATCAAAACGCCGTATTGTATTCTAAATTGTAACTATTATAGACGCAAGTCTATTTTTATTTTATCATTTATTCTTCTCTATTGTAGATAAACCTATTTTTATTCTAATTCTATTAGCCTGCGTGTAAAAAAATGACAGAAAAATTATTCAAAGTATTAAAGATATATCTTAGAAATATTATGAGAATAAATCTGTATATATATATATTAAATTAAACATCTCTTTCAGTTTGGCGAATGTTATTTGCCCTCTAAATCTTGAATTATATTTTTAATGCTACATGCATATATACATATATTTATATATTTATATATTTCTTTAGAATACATGCCATTCACACATACATGTGGTACATGTATGGTGGATATATATGGGGTATATGTGTCCTACATATTTCTACCGTTATTTGGTGGGTAATATATAGATCAACTGTACCTCTGCGAAGATCACCAGTAGGGGATATACCCTCGCGGAATGTCTTTGGCATCTTTGGGAATGTCTTTAGCATTATACTGCACTTCGTCACTTGAATTATTTGCCTGATGAGTTATCAGGATATATGCAACCCCCACGCAACAGAACGCGATGCACACTACACGAAGCGCCGCGCATCTGTAATTAATAATTGAGGCTAATTAAACTCGGTAATCGAATATATGCTCTGCTCTCGCAGTGTGTCGCGTGTGTCCTTTGTGAATCAATATCTCCAACTCGAGTTTACCGTCGCATAGCACCGTGTGTATCGCGTTATTAAAACATTGTATAGCGTATCTGCCCAGAACAAACAACCGCGCGTTATAATTTATTCGTGACTCTCTCGATACGAATAATGCCGTGTAAAATCACGGATGTATCCCACATAGCGGACAAGGAAATTTTAAGGGAGATTTATCAGCGACGCGTCTAATTCCCCAGGAATTTTCCTACATTCGACAAGTCGCATGATTTCGAGCGAGATAGAAATTCATGTTTCACCGACATAATTTAACACGATTTAAAACGAGATCGTCTCATCTTTTCCGGTTGAATGAATAACCGTGAAAGTTTTAACCGGCCGCGGCCAATGTACCGGAAAGAATCTTTACGATCCTCGCGGGACCCTATCATCTTATTTATTTTGATTCCGACGTTTAATCGACTGGATCATTTGCAAATACTTATGATTACAATCTGTAAATAAGATGATTATTATAAGCAGCTGTATAAAAAGCTCTTGCACGTCGTTACCCTAGTGTTTTCAGCTTTCTACAGCCTGTTTATTATCTTTATCAGATTCGCAACGTGACCCATATATACATTTATTTATTCGATCATGTTATCTTAACTTTTATAGGTGTTTAATTAACGTCTGTTTTTTAATTAAATTTTTATTTGCGTACTTGAAACTTTCTTTTTCCAAATGTATATATTATAAACTTACAAACGACGCAAATGTACAATGTAACAAATGTAACGCGCTACATGAAATGCCACGTAAAACGGAGATCATTTTATGCCTTGTACATAAAAATGGAATATTTTTCTACTATATTATTGCATTAAAATAATTTTATTACAAAACGTTTTATATCACATACTGCTTTTAACTAACCGTTTAATTAACTGTGTATAAATAATGTATATATGTATAAATAAATAATAAGATAATATACTCGTATATTTCATATAAATTAAGTAATCAAATTTTAAACCGTGCGATAATATAACAGAAAAAGCTACATAATACACATGTACATTCCTAAGATATAAAATAAATATAAACGATTTCTATGTGCAATACAAATTAGCGCACAATATACAACGCAGATGAGACTATATATATATACAAGTACAAGGAACTGGATACGCTAGCATACTGTACAATACATATTTACATCATTGATATTTACAGGAGGGAATTTCATCGCCGTTCATCGTTGTTGTTGGCGTCGATTGTCTTGTTGATCCAGTGTAGATAATGTTGTATCTTGGTGTACACATCCGGGTAGCCCGGTCTAGCGCAACCGGATCCGAACGACGTGACACCGACCAGCTGCCAAACGCCGTCAGTACGACGACACTGTAGAGGTCCTCCGGAGTCACCCTGAGGATCAGGACAAAAGATGAGATTCAGTTATTTAGTTTCTGCGTATTTATTATATGCTTTAAACTTTGATGTTATAATTAATTTGATATTATAATAGAATCCTCTGTTTGTTCTCTGTCTATCATTCATTAATTCTACATTTGGAATTTGAAAATACTTAATTTTGAGTCGATATAGGCAATTCTTGAATATAAATCTCCGTAATTTCGCGCGCCGCCGATCGCGCGGTCGATTTTATTATGGGAAAGTGCACGAGCGACGTAATTAAACGACAAATCGACACTTTCAGATAATAAAACGTGTTAGCGAGCGGTTCGTTTTACTCTCGGTAGCCGGTACACGCATATAGGTATTAATGCGCTCGCGCGTTTGTATCAATGAATTATACAGGGTGAATCAAGTTTTCCGTTTCACCGTTCAATGATAAAACATTCCATCGTACGTTTTAAATAAGAGAGAAACCTGGTTGTTTTCTACGTAGCTAGATTTTCAATAAACAAATTAATTTCTTATAGAAAGATATGACGATTTACCACGCAGCTTCCGGAGGAACCGTCGATCTGACCGGCGCAGAGGTGGCCCTTCCTGATGGGTACCGAGGTGCCGTAGGCTTGCAGACACTCCTCCAGATTTAGGAGCGGGACACTGGCCTCTAGAAGAGCGGTAGAGAGCGAGGGCGAGGGACCGTATCGACCCCAGCCGGAGGTCACGCATTGTCCTTGGCTGAGATCCTGCCCGGGGCCGGGAAGGCAGATGGTGCGAACGACCTTGGACAGAGGTGCCGGCCTGGCGAGTTTCATCAAGGCTGTAACAGGGAGATCATTCTCAGAACTCCAGGAATCTGCGACTCGCGAGATTTCTCCGTCTTTAGAATTAATTCTGGATGAAATAAGATGAAAAACGCGCAGATTTATTAAAGGACCTTGATCGAATTAGTGAAACTGGGTTTTATCGAATGTTTTTCCGCACATTTCGAAGGTATTCAAGGACTCACCTATGTCGTGCACGTAATTATTGAATCTCTCGTGAAGGATCACTTTCTCGACGGGCAAGCGTGCGGATCCGCGTCCTCCCGAGTCCAATTCCCATTCGCCGACCACCGCGGTCCAAAGCGCACCGATGGGTAAATTGAACAATTCGCTGAAGTAAATATCCACTTGAGAATACGAAGCATAAGGTAAATACTTGAAAAAATAAAATATAAACTGAGAATATCGTTTAAATATGAGAGATAAGTTTTCATTTAATGATTTGGATTTAGGAGTATGCTGAATTAACTGAAAGTTTAATAAGAGAGAAAAAGAAATTAAGGAAAGCTTACTTTTGAAGAATAGTAAGAGTTAGTTTGAAGTTTTAGGAATTAAAATTGAATTGATTAAAATTCAGAGTACGCTTCCCGCGGAATGGAACGGCGAAGTAACTTTCCGGGAAAATCTATCATTCTGTGGAAATATCAAACTCACTTGTGAATGCAGTGAGCGGCGGTGATCACCCACTTGGGGTCGATCAGCACCCCGCCGCACCAGTGACCGATAAAACCCAGCTTCGGGTGTAGCAATTGAAGGGACACCTGCCAAGGCCACGCGCCCCTTCTGCTGGGCTTGCCGTTGAAAATGCGCCCGGTGGTGGTGGTAGTCGTTGACAACGAGACGCCGTCCTCCAGCTGGACCTCCGGCGAGACGATCGATCGCGGCTGCCGCTGCGACGCTGCTGGACATCCGCACTCTGTTACCGGAAGCCGTTTATATTTGCTTAATGCTTTTACTTTGGAATCCCGAGACACGAACTCCACGTGGCCAAACACGGCACCAGGGATACTCAGCAAAATTTAAGAGCGCGACGGAACTCGAGAATATGCTGATTTTTAAATGTCCAGGATCGATTCGCAAGTAATCGGTGGATAAGCGTTAAATACGCGAATATTTCTGAAATGTATTTGGTATTTTATCGCGTGATACATACGAATTATCCAAAGTTATGTATACAGGTCTAAAATCCAAGCGTAACAAACAAAATATAAAGGATGTATTAATTTTCAAATACTAGCAATTCAAAATTCGATGAAATTAAAATTCCAATTATTCCAGAAATCCAGTATACACAAAGTGGCAGAAATGTAAAATTAATCACAAATTTCATTAGAAATAAATTACAAATTTCAAAAATTAGAAATTACATATCTTAAAGATTATGATAACGATGCTAATTAGATATCGAAGAAAAGAAAGAAAGAAATCTTATAAAATTAAAAAATAAAATATAAATTATCAAATAAAAAATTATAACTACTTAAAAATAGATATCAACTCAATCTTATTAGTCAAATATTACACTGAGAAATATATCTAAATCTTACAAAAGTTACACTTTGAAAGATATTACCTGTGTTTAATTAATAGAATTTTATTTTATTTTTTAGGGATTTTATTACACTGAAGAAAAGAAAGAAAGATTTCGAGTAAGAAAAATCGCAGTGTCGAGAAATTACTTACTAAAATGATCCTCTCGAATGATTCTTATCATGGCACCCTGGACCTCCGCTAGAACAACCACCAGCAGGACGAGGAAATCACCGCGCAGACGATACATCACCAGCGAAATCAAGAATATCCGCGCTGGATCACCACACCGCGCTGCGGATCGCTATGATCTATGGATCCGCATAGCCTGACTGGCCTCGGCGACGCCAATCGGTCCTCGAGTAGGATTAGCGCGACGCGAAGAGCGGATCCTTCGGTATACGAGGCGATCTCGAAGAAAGTGATCGTTGAATAGCGCGGGAGAGGGGAAAAGCGATGTGGTCTAGCAGATGTTGAAGAAACATGAGGCGCGTTTAACATCATAATTTACAGAATGAAACCTCGACGTAAATTTTTACGAGTTAAGACGACGACGAGGTAAGATTTTGATCTTAGAAACGTCCTGTTTAAAATATGAGAAAGAGTGATCTCACGTTAAAAAAAATTAAATTAAACATCTATGGATTTTGTATTTTTCGATTTAAAAAATGCGCCTGAGAGTTTTAATTGTTGATTTTTAGGTACTTGGAATCTGGAACTCAATGAGATCTTCGAATCCTCCAAACCGTAATGTCTTTGAGATCTCAAATCGATTTCGAAAAAGCTGCAAGCATGACGATAAAAATAAACGGGAAACAAATGAGATTTTCCTTTCATTTAGAGTGGCTCGAATGGAAATCGATCGAAAGAAATCCTTATAATCCGTTCGAGAGGCGCGGTAAAAAAAAATTAACGAAGCGAATCGGTTTAAAAAAAAAAGAAGGTGAGAGACTTTCTCTCACTTCGCCAGAAGACAAAGCTTTCGCAGGATTATTTAAATTCGGAGGACTTTCTTCCTTGGTAAAAGAATTTCGTCGCGTGGAGAGCTGTGCGAATAGTTGGGCATATTGTAATTAGCGATCAGATTGCTCGAGGAAAGAAACCGAGGGAACCGAGGCGCGATTCAAGTCTCTCTCTCTCTCTCTCTCTCTCTCTCTTTCTTTCTCTCTCTTTCTATCTCATACGTACTGAAACGAAGCGACAACTTTCGAGAGCGAATCACTCTACTCGTACGAGCTGAGAGAAACGCGGTCGATATAATGATATAATCGCTTAAGACGATAATCCACTGTTCTGATTTGCGTTGTTACTCGATGTTGCAGGATACCGCGTTTACAGGGAATCTATAAACATGCAACCGGCGATTTCTAATAATGTTCGAATTATATCCTAAAGATAATTCGATTTTGTACATTGAGCCTAACGAATGGATTAATCGACGTCGTTACATTTAAAATGAAGAAGCTGTCGCATTAAAGTGCTATACATTTAACACATTTCGCGTAATGAATATCTAAGGATATTTCAATAGTAAAAATGATCTGTTCAGCATCGAATATCTGTCAAGTAAGCGATTAATTATTAATTAACTGTTTCAAGTTGATGAATACGAATCAACCGTAGATATGCAGAGATTTTTCGGCATATATTAATTCACACGAAAAATTCTTAATATTGTTCTACTTTGTTACGCAGCATCCCCAGAGAATTTCCTAAAGTAACACACGTTAATAATAGAAATGAACAAGATATATGTTGGCGCGAATGCATCTCCGCCTTGCGCGAAATGACAAGACAGAACGAGAAAGTGAAACCGCATTTGCAATACATATATAAAGAGCTCATAGAAAGAAAGGAAGAGCCGTCCCCGTTGTTTTCGATCCACACATTTATCGAACTATACGACGAGTCGGAAGCGCAATAACAAATTTCGCAAAGCGAAGTAAATAACGACGTTATTTACGTAATTTAATTTCCTAAAATATCGGGAAAAAATTAAGAAAAGCTTAAATAAAAAGAAAACTTTGACAAATCTTTTTATACATAATAATGGCATAAATTTAAATACTAGACTGTTTCAATGATATATTTAAATTCAAATGAAGAATCTAATCGAATGAACAAAAACCATCGTCAACAATGAAAGTGGAGAGTTTTCAAGATCCGTTTGTTTTATATTAATGAGAAAAGTAAAGAGTTTTTTTTTTTATTTAAATGATGTCAGTCATCGCTGTTTTTTTTCCAAAGCATTCGCAGTATTCACGGCGCATGCAAGAGTTCTCTATAACTCCAGTGAGCGCTCAATGAGCTCTTTAATATAAAATAGATTCTTGTCTTTGGTTCTTCGCTGGATCTAAGTATAGAAACCAATAATAATAATGATAATCATTAAGCGCTCAATGAGAGTTGTTTCTTTTCGCTGAGCGTCGCCAATAATTTCTATCAGAAGGCGTCAGTGATGTCTTATTCCTACTTGAAGTTTCCTTCGGACCGCATCGCATCCTGACGTCTGTTTATCGGATTGTCAAGTTCGCCAAATGTTGCTTCGAAAGTGTTTAACAGATCTGTTTCTATTGTTTGCACTTTTTGCCTTCAGAATCTTCGCTTTCTCCATCCCCAACGCGCTCGCGGCTCGAATGTACATTTATCTCGTTAATTTTTATCGATTTCAAGCAATGTAAACAAATCTCATGCATACATACATACATGCTGTTAAAAAAACATATACTACTCCGAAACGATGTTGGCGTACTCGGAACTTGACAGTCATGATGTATATACAAATATCTAGATGCAACGCGTCTGATTGGCGGAAATCAATTTCAAGCGGGAAGACATCAATGGCGCTTTCTATACTTTCGTCCAAATATGGCGGCTCACTTCAAACAGCGACCCAATAGAGGTCTATGGTCTATTCACTCACGTGCGCCAAAAATGCTAGCATTTACGAGTTTTAGGTTATCGAGATACCGGAGATCAGTAGTTTTGCCATGTAAAAATTTGTGTAAAAATGGAAATGTTTGTTACGTTAAGTTTAGTAGCGCAAGTAACAAGAGTGCCGGCACGGAGACTGTCACGTTGTCTGACGGGTGAGAACTGCAGAGATTGTCACGTTCGCACATTGTAACCTATATTTCGAATCAGATGTAACATTAGACATTATGACGGACTTATATTATTATTAAACCTTGTGGCCTTTGATTTTTGTTGAAAAGACATATTTGCATGTATTCCGAGTTACAAAATATCTACATGTGCTCGAAAAAATATTACATATAAAGTTTACGGTATGTAAACAGTAAGACAGTTGCGGTCATGCAGACATTTTTATCCTTAGTTTGATATTTCAGATTATTTTGTAGCGAGTTTCCTTTTTTTTATCGCATTACTTGTCGATAGAAAAATTTATGATTAATTTCACTGATTAATTTTAATTTTTCTTTTTGAAAAATCTAAGAGAATAAACATGTCTTGCACGTTTTGAATTATTAATCAATTTCGCATTTTTATAATTAAATTTTAAATCAATATGCGAATCTACCTGAAATTAACTGAAAAATATGGTTTTTAATTCATAGTTTCTGTAAAGTGTTTTTTTTATTTTTAGAAACTCCTTGTTTTCAGTTTATCACTTATTTGAAAAGTGCTTAGAAATTATGAGAAAGAATTAACTCTATTCAATATTAATTTATATATATATATATTTCTGATTGACTGATATATTTTTTATATGTCCAGCAAGCAACTCCACTTCTCTACGGGCAAATATGCACGTTTCGCCGATGGCTGCGCAGTTACGACTCTGGGAGACACTTCTGTCATGGTCACGGCAGTCTGTCAAAACCAGTCGTCTACCTCTTCGTTCCTGCCACTCGTCGTGGACTATAGACAGAAAGCGGCGGCGGCCGGTCGTATACCAACCAACTTTCTACGAAGGGAACTTGGACCGAGCGAGCACGAAATTCTTACGAGCAGAGTCATTGATCGGTCCATAAGGCCATTATTTCCAGAAGGGTTCTACTTTAACACCCAGATAATGTGCAACATGTTAGCTATCGACGGCATGAACGATCCAGATGTGATTGCCATTAATGGCGCCTCCGCGGCCCTCAGCGTTTCTGATATTCCATGGAATGGTCCTGTGGGCGCTGTTAGACTCGGAATGATCGACAATGAAATGATAATCAATCCTACCAGACGTCAAATTCAGGACAGTATATTGAACCTCATTATCACCGCGACTAAGCAAAATCTAATCATCATGTTAGAAGGCTCGGCCAATGAGATATTGGAGCAACATTTAAAGAAGGCGATAAAGCTCGGCGTCAAGGAATGCCAGGGCATTGTAACGGCGATAACGAATCTGCAAAAGACGTGCGGTAAAACGAAAAGAGAGATTGAAACTAAGGAACAACAGCAAGACGATAATCTGAAGGGTACCGTGAAAGAACTCTCGGAGGCAAAATTGCGAGATATATTTTCAAATTATACGTACGATAAGATATCGAGAGATAACGCAGTTAGTGATCTTAGAAATAGCGTTATCGAAACATTGCGAAAGGATAACGCGGATTTGGATGTTAAGTTAGCGGAAAAAAACTTTGGAAAAATTGTCAGAGATGTATTTAGGACGTTGATTTTAGAGAAGGATGTCAGGTATTTTTTTTCATATTGTAAAATATTTTGTTATCGTCGATCTTCGAATAACGATCGAGATATTAGGAATTGATGATTTGCAGGTGTGATGGTCGCTCGATGGATGGTCTACGCGATATATCGTGTCAAGTAGATCTTTTCAATCCTCTTCATGGTTCAGCTGTGTTTCAAAGAGGTCAAACCCAGGTCATGTGCACCGTGACTTTGGACTCTTTGGAGAGTGCGCTGAAAATGGACGCCATTTCGATGCTAATTAGGTATATTAATAGTAAAACAATTAACCTTGGACATTATTTTTTCTTTTGTACTGGTTTATTTTGTTTTATGATATTGCAACTGCATCACAATGTAGTGCAAGATTTTGTTACAGAGAGATCTCGAACTGAAAATATAGAAAAGGGTTTAAATTAGAATGTAGTTTTACTGAAAGAATTAGCTAATTGTAAGTAAGATCTAAGTAAGAATAGACAAGCAGAAATGTCTGCAATACAATATTCACTGTAGTTGTTAATAAGACAGTGTTTACAATCTACTATTTTCGATTTCTACTTGAATTCTTTTTAGTCAGATATGGATTATTCGTTGAATTTGTCTGATTAAATCTTATTAACGCATAATAAACATCTGAAATTTAACTTTTTTGTGGCAGTGGCGTGAAGGAAAAGAACTTCTTTCTTCATTACGAGTTTCCACCTTACGCAACCAATGAAACGGGACATGTAAGTCGAGTAGGTCGCCGAGAATTGGGACACGGCGCTTTGGCGGAGAAAGCTTTGCGACCGGTTCTTCCAAAGGATTATCCCTTCACTATAAGACTGACTAGCGAAGTCCTAGAATCAAATGGTGAGGCAATGTCAGAGTAACTCCAAACTTAGTTCTATCAAAAACGTTTTTATATGGACGCGATATGAGAGAGAGAGAGAGATGTATCAATATAAGTTAAATTTATTTTTTATATTTTATGAAAAGGTTCTTCCTCGATGGCTACCGTCTGCGGTGGAAGTTTGGCACTGCTCGACGCAGGTATACCAATATCTTCGGCAACAGCAGGCGTGGCTATTGGTCTTGTAACTAAATGTAATGAAACCAATATGAATATCGAGGAGTACAAAATATTGACCGATATATTAGTACGTATTTACATAGTCTTACTACACCGTTTAGATAACTATTAACTCGGTTATACGTATATATATTATATAAATATATAGCATCTACATATCTCTCCGAATTTCAAACACGTGATTTTTGAAGGAGAATGGTTTTAAGAAAAATATATCAGACAAAGGTTGCTCGTCTTCTGACATAAATTATAGAAGTAATTGGTTTTATACAGGTTCCCGTTTAAAATTTTAAAGTTACCGCTTTATCCTCCTGAGGCAATGAATGAGGATCAGTTTTGGCATAGGTTTGAAGACTTCTGGAATCTATAAAATTCGACATTAGAAAAATTAAAATTGATCGTGTAATTCTCTGGATGTTAAGCTTTACGGGCCATCCTGTATGTTAAAAAAAATTACGCTCTAATTACGGGCCTGAAGTCGATCATAGACCTAGTATCGACACCTCTAAATATTTCGGAAAGTATACTATTATAAAAAAAGAAATGTTTTGCACAAAAGTTATGTGATATGAAGTAATTTATTATTAACTGAACATGTATCGATTTGATCTTGGACGGCATCGTCGAGATCACATAAAGATTATCCGAAATGAGAATCTCTATTTTTCGTTGCATATTCGGATGGTTCAGGTCAGATTGTAGATCCCTTCAGGATAAGTTTATCCCGAGTTACGAGTTGTTAAAGTTTAATCACTGGAATTGGACGTCGGTATTAAAGTCAGCGCAATTTGACAAAAACTTTTGATTGCAGGGAATCGAGGATTACCTCGGGGACATGGATTTCAAAATAGCAGGTACCAAGCGAGGATTCACCGCGTTGCAGGCTGATGTAAAGATACCAGGTGTCCCGTTGAAAATCATGATGGAGTGTATACATCAGGCGACGAATGCTAAATTGGAAATAATTAAGATAATGAATAACGTGATACGGGCACCGCGACAAACTAGGAAGGACAAGATGCCGGTGGTTGATAACTTGGAGGTTCCTATTCATCAAAGAGGAAAGTTTCTCGGGGTTGGTGGAATGAACCTGAAGAAGATATTTTTGGAGACCGGAGTGCACGTAAGATTTTTATCACGATTTTGTATATGATGACCTGATACTATTAATATCACTTATTATGGTTATTATTATAATTTGAGATTATCAGTTCTTTATTTTTATATTGTTCAGATATATCCGCACGATGAGAACACCTACTCAATATTTGCGCCAAATGAGGATGCCATGGCTGAGGCCAAGGAAATGATAGAGGACATTTTGCGAAAGGATCGTGAGCCAACCTTGGAGTTCGGCGCTATTTATACTGCTAGAATAGTGGAAATTCGAGAAACTGGGGTCATGGTGACGTTATATTCCAATATGGTACCGGGATTATTACCTAACTCACAATTAGACCAACGTAAAATCCATCATCCCAGCGCTTTAGGACTTGAAGTCGGTCAAGAGATACAGGTCAAATATTTCGGACGAGATCCAGTGTCCGGACAGATAAGGATATCACGGAAGGTGTTGCAAACACCAACTTCGATTCCGAAAACTTTACATCGCGATGACGCGGAGAAAACGTGAAATTTATGTTGTAATAGAATTGAGCTTTAAACTAATGCGTTTGTGACACACACACACACACCAGCTATCCATGTGTGAGAAAAAACGCTCTGTATATTTTCCGTCATCCTGTTAAAAAGTGATCATTGTTTTTATGTACAGTAGACTCTGGCTGTACGTACTTGTCTTGTATTTTTGTACGATATTGTTATTAAGAATAGAAATATATACAAGCATTGCAATTAAAGCATATTTAATAATGTTTTATCTTTTATCTGTCCTGCTGTCATATACATTATCGTCAATACAAATTGCTAGAGAATTTAATGAAGTTTGCAAGATTAGATTACAAAACATGATTCTTAAATTGTCTTCAACGGTATAAAACATTCTATAATATACAAGGAAAAATACACGATTAATTTTTCCATTTCCAAAGATGGTTTTCTCTCGAGAACAAAATCTTAAATAAAAACGTTCTGTTCTACATTACTCAATATTATTTTGTATCTATAATCATAGTTGTTTTATATTGGTTGTTTATATTGAATGGAAACCCAAATCAAGGTCAAAAGTCATGCAATTAAAAATAGAACGTAATGATTCAGCCTATCATTGCTTGTATCACTGCTTATGCTATCTTTTCCTAGAAATAGATAAAGAGAAACTAAAATAAGCAAAATAGGATATCAGGATGATAACTTATCATTAAATTGGCATATACAAAGTAATAATTACATAAAAATTAAATTAGAATTAGAAAAAATTTTTACTTATTTATATAGTTTTAAGTATCCAATTTTTTCTTGAAATAAAAGATTAATTGTATTATAAAGTTGAATTTCATCGAAATTGTGTTAAATGTCTTCTGTTTTAATTCTCCTTCATTTTTAATTAATTCTAATTCCAAATATTTTTTTAGAGAGAGAGAGAGAGAGAGAGAGAGAGAGAGAGAGAGAGAGAGAGAGAAAAGAGAGAAAGAACAGATTAAATTAAAGTGATTGAAAGTAAAAGTTGAGCATTAGAGTTAAGAACTAATAACGAAACGATATATTTTTTATCTCTTAAAAGCAATATTTTTTTCCATTTATTTAGCATATACGTTCATATAAGTTTCACAAATTGTCATATTAAAATTATCATAGATATGTATATATGTGTAAATATTGTATAGATGTAAATTTTTAAAATAGAAATTTTCTCTAGAGAAATTGATCGTTTATTTCGAAATGACATTACTTTTAATGTTAAGATGATTTTGGTCAATTATATGAATATATGTTCCTTTTTCTCGAAAACGTGATAAATTGGCCGCATTTCGTTATTCACTGCTAGTACTGAAAATCTATATTTTACGTCACTCACACTATATAGATTTTTAGTACTGAATAATATCGGGACGCAGCCATTTATGAATAAATAATTTGACAATCAATATTTCAATCTACATTGCACTTCATGTCGTCGAATATTTTCCATAATTTCTGACCATGCTCCGTACGACTGCACGCTTATTTTATCGCTACGTATTCAAGCGGAGCTCTACGTTCACACTTGGCGTTGTGATTAGCGCGATGTTCTTTGAGAGAGCTTACGATCAGGCTTGCGATTATATACACGAAACTGTGAACAAAGGGGTATGTTAATACATTGATATATGTGTTGATAAAGTTAGTTATTGAAGTTGTCAAAATTAATGAAATTAATTTATTTAATATTTATCACAGAGGCTTTGGAAGCATATAAAGCATCGATATGAAAATTCAATTATGGAAACTCGATATACACGCAGAGATCAAGCAAAACCTTCCATTAATAACGAAGAAAATCATTAAAGATAGGGTAAGCAATATATTTCATATTATTAAACATTAAAATTGGTCAAGTACGCTTATTAATATTATTATATTAACTCTGTTACTGTATTTCAGGTAATTTTATTTTAGCAACAGTAAATATGAGAACTCAAATAATGTGTGTACATCGATGTGTGTCCATATTAGGCCAGAGGCAAAAGCACTCAACTATAATATTTTTCTCTCAGTTTTTACAAATATGTTTCCTTAGTTACATACACTTATCGATTCTTTAAATAATGTTGCAATATATCAGTTAAAAGTATCTTAAATAAAGAACACACTTTAATCGAAGAAACATTTAATAATTATTATATATAAACTATTTAATTATTTTAACATTTATTAAAATATAGTTATTATAAATAAAAGTTGAATATAGTTATAATATAGTATAATTGCATTTAATTATTATTATCTATAATTAGCGTCTTCTATATCCTAAAATTTTCTTTTACTTACTACTTGTATGCCATATACATGCACAGAACGAAAATGCACCGTGATTTTCTCTCTCTTTCTTTCTCTCTCTTTCTCACATTTACTTTCTCATTCCATGTGTTCATGTGATCATGTGGTAAATGTGAGAGCAGTGTAACGGGATAACGGTGTAAGAGGACTATCTTGTTTTGCAGAGAAAAGAATTAAGTAGAGTAGAAGAAAATGTACAGTAGAGGATTTTAACGTAGAAGAAATTGATTATATTTATTATTTCGAGAAACTTCTTGTCAACTTTGAAGATTCTAATGTTTAAGCTACATCTGTTGAGCGATTGACGTTCGTTAACCGGTAATTCTTTATAATCACAATAGTTTTGTGAGTATATTGTAATATGTAATTTCTCTTTTCTAATTAATTTGATCAAATATAATTCTTTTTGTGATTTTTGTACATTATACATATATTATGTGTTTATACATATATACATACACAGAAAAGATTTCTATTTATTTGATAATTTAATACGTTTGTTAGATATCGCTTTGATGAACTTTGCGTTTAATCTGCCCCGGAACTTCCGGATGATAAAAACATGCATATGAGATAGGAGATGCTGGTTTTTAATAATTACGTGACGGTATAAATATAGGCTGCTGTTACGAAAGCGCACAGTCTTTACGAAAAGAGCATCTGACTGAGTGAGGCGCTATAATAGCCTGCATACAAAATAGAAAATTATTATACTTCAAAGCAATTAACGTTATTACAATGGTATGTTATATTTCCGTTATTTTATAATAATTTACATACATATAAACTTTGTATATTTTATAAAGAAATAGTTAAGCGATACATTTTATATTTCGCTATGACATTAATTAATTAATTGTGTATGTCGTGTAGTTTTTATTACGATAATTAAATTAATAAAATATGAAATTAATAAAGAGATCAATATATAATTATCATGTTTTCTTCTAACACAATAATTATAGTCTCGTTAACATCATATACTAAAATATATGATGTTAATGTATATAAATAATCATTGTTAACTTATAATGATAAATATCTTCAGTAATTTTAATAATTCTTTAAATCTTTTAAATACATACACATTCTTTGTCTGTTTTCCTATGCTAAAAATAAACATACCCATTATAGCAATCTCAGGATTTTTAACATTAATTTTATAATTACTTGCTTAAGAAATGTGTGTATGGCAGTACTTTTTATTTCTACTTAACTGTTTATTTCGTATTGTTATTATAAGATGACGTTTTTTTCTAGTGTATTTATGTTTTTGACACTATTGAACAATTCATCTATCTGTCGTACGATTTATTTTAATATATATGTATATAATTTTGATAATTTTAAATAACATTGTTGATTGTAAAATAGATATAATAACCAAAGATTCCTTATATTACATTTTTTCCCTTAATGTTGAAAAAAATGCAAGAATAGGATCAAAAAATGAGAAGTAAAGATTTCTCGTAAGTCTAGATTAAATTTTTTATTTTAAATAATTAGTAAAGTTAATCTTTATAAGCAAAAACAATCAAATTGTCATTTCTTATTTAATTTTAAATAAATTTGTAAGAATGGAATTTTAATATAACACATAATTTCCAAGATATTTAACGTAAAAAATAGAGATATTGTATAAAAGAATAGTTCAAACAGTCTATTTTTTCACGAAAAAAAAGTTGAACTGACAAAAGTTTCAAACTGATAAAGTTTTGTATAGTAGTTTTCTAAAATATACGATAAAATATAGTTTTTTAAACTACTGTACTGTACATTAAATTCATGTAATGTCACGTTATTTTTTTAATATTCTTACAGATGAAAGCGAATATACTGATTGTATTAACGCTTTCCTTTGCTGGATACAGTTTACAGCAGCCAAGTATGAAGACCGTAGCAATACGTTCTAGAGAATATGAAACAATACACGACATAAAAATTACCGATAATGAAATCCACAAAATACAAAATTGTGGAAATACAGAATTTGTCAATTTAAGCGAAATGTATCTACGAAATATTCAAAATAATGTTATTCAAAGTGACGCAATCCGTCACGTCTCTTTACACCATAATTTTTTCAAAAAAATTCCTCAAAACATCTTGAATTACGTGACATATTTATCTTGTTTCAATCTGTCACGTAACAGTATTAATCTTTACAAGAATAATCAAATTCAGCATCCGTATCTTCAAGTATTGGACTTAAGTTATCAGACGACATCAGACGTAAATGCAATACCACAAACGGAAACCTTCGATGAAGAAACGGAAGATATGTATAAATATATGACATTCGATAGCACGAACATGAAATTACCAAATTTAGAATATCTTGATTTAAGTGGAAACGACATTTCCACTTTGTTATGGGGTTTTAATAAGTCTTTTCCAAAATTAGTACGTTTAGATTTAGTAAATATCAATGCCCAAGAATTAGACCCGCACTTTTTTTACAAAATCCCATCATCTTTGCGCGTTCTTCATTTGGAGAACAATCATCTCCGCAATTTGATGCTACGAAACGTAGCAGAAATTTCAACTTTATATTTGAATGGGAATCCTTTGGAAAAACTTAATATAAATTCTACGACATTGCGAACACTATCATTATCTAATTGCACGAAACTAAGTGCGGCATTTTTCGATACGCCTTACTTAGAGATACTTGATTTGTCAAGAAATAATTTGAATAATGACATTGGCGTACAT
The DNA here is from genome assembly GCF_030848805.1 of Temnothorax longispinosus. Lineage (NCBI taxonomy): Eukaryota > Metazoa > Arthropoda > Insecta > Hymenoptera > Formicidae > Temnothorax > Temnothorax longispinosus. The sequence continues at coordinate 16,424,443 of NC_092368.1, forward strand.
TACGAAATGTTTCGGCAATTACGCGTACTTTTATTAGATTATAATAAATTTTCATATATTCCTACTCTAAATAATGTTCAGTGGGTCAAGGAATTGTCGTTATGTTATAATATGATCAAACACATTAGTCCAAACAGCTTTAAATATTTAACATCCTTGAATAAGTTGTCGTTAAAAGGAAATAGAATAGATAATCTTGAAAGAGAAACCTTTTCAGGTTTGGATAAATTGGAGTATTTAGATTTATCTGAAAACCAATTAAATCATTTGCCTACTGACTGGGCGTCGCCGTTAAAAAATCTCAAATATTTAAATGTAAATTCGAATCAGTTTGCGAGTATTTCCGAAATGGGAATATATTCAATAATTTCATTAAACCATTTATTTGTAAAAAATAATACTTTTACTAAGATAACAACCTTAGAAATTGAACCGTTACCCGATTTTATTACCATATTCTTAGTTTAATATGATTCAGTTTTAACGCTATACTGATTACTATTTTGCGACTTCATTATTTTAATTATTAAGCGTTTGTTTAACGTGCATTTAGTATTCCACATTTCCACATATATGTATAACATCTCTCTAATTTTTATAAGTCTATCATGTAAGGCGTAAAAATAATTTATTACGCCATAATTCTTAGTTATAACTCCGACATATTTTTTTTCAAATACATTGTATTCAAACTTATTTTAATTATTGTTATATCATTTTTGTAAATCAAAAATAAAAACTATTTAACTGATCCGTTCATTTGAAATAATAATTTATACCAACGACGTAATAGGATATGTAGTAAGAAAACCTCTGCTGTCAGTTGATACTCAGCGCGCTACAGCTTCGCTATCTGCTGAGTATGCTGCTGAATTCCCACTAAAAAAAGAACGGATTTAGCTTTAATAGAAGTTATTCTGGCTGCTAAAAAAACCGCTACGAACACTCATGATATAATCTTTTATTAGTTAAAAACTAAAACACTTAATTAAAATTACATATCTTGATAGAAATTTTCAGACCTCATATACAAAAGACAAAATGAATTAATTATAAAATACATCCAACTCTTTAAATATATTATACCTTATCTTATTAGATGCTAAAAGCCACTTATTGGATCTGCAATTCTGAGAACTTTTCTCACCAAACTTTAGATGGTTCAGATTATTTATGCCATTGGACGTTGATGATGCATGGTATGATAAGTGTGTAAGACTAGCCGTAAGAATGCATGGAGTTCATGAGAAATTATCCCCGTGACACAAGATACGTTTTAATCGCGCGTGCTCAGGAAAGTACGACGATATAATCTTTGATCGCGGATAAAAAAGTAAACATTATATTAATTTTATCATCTTCGATATTTTTCTATTGTAATACATTCTATTGTAATACATAAAATGAAATAAAATAAGATAAAATGATATCTAGACATAAAAAGTATAAAGAGGTACAGAATCTGAAAAATAAAAAAATGAGAACAGAGAATATAATTGTTTAAAAAAAGACAATACATGTTCTAAAAAAACATTTATATATATGTATATTTGTATGTGCATTAGAATCAATTACAAAGTAAGGGCTTTAAATTTTCGAACTATCCTATTGTTTTATTCTTAATTATTAAAATACACATATATGATATTAGAAATATTTAATATCCTTTATGAAAGATGAATTAATTAATAAAGAACGAATAAACTAAAAATATGAGAAACCAATTTCTAATACAGTATTTTTAGTATAAAATAGTATCTCAATCTCATGAAAAAGAATATAATTAAGGAAAAGGCTTAGGATTGATTTAATCAAGTGAACTTAATACAATATAAATGCGTTAATTTCAACTGGAGGGTATGATGCGTCATATAGACGGCACTGCGTGAAGACAGACCCCCCTAAGGACCATCCTCGGTATATAAGAAGATAAGTTTGCCTGCTTGCGACAAAAGGTGTTAGACTGCTTGAGTGAATTAATCCGTGAGTGCAGAGAAGTATTTAAGAAGAGTTTAACAACTTTAAGAAATAAACCGTACAACCAACATCAATGGTACGTATTCCGCAAATTACTAGAATTTATCCCGAAATTATCATTACTTATCGTTACTTTCACATAACTAAAGTCTAGAACATACTTAAGAGCATATACAAATATTTTTTTTGTAATACATCTATAATAGGTTTATGTTTATATAATATTGACTATTTAATATAATCCATATCTAAATATATTTAAATAATTCGTTGTAAAGTAATTATCTTGACTATAACATATATATTTAAATAATTATTTTTTAAAGTATTACCTTATAATATTTGAATTAAAAATCGTACATAAAATTTATTAAATATTATTTCACTTATTTTGGAAGAATTACATGTAGAAACCTTCTCGTAAAAGATTAAAATATTTAAAAAACAATAAAATTCCGTGTTATTACTTGTACAATTATTTTAATATATATAATTCTATGTGTTCATATTATAAGCGATGAATAGATGTGAATAGGTAATTTATATTATCAAAATAGAAAAATGTTATTTATTCTAACAGATTTAATTTGTATATTAATTTAATTTAATTAGTTATAGAGTTTTCTTTTTTAATAAATATTATAAACCTGTAATAGGGTTTTGAACCGCATTTTTACGAAATATTATACACATGAATATATAAATTTAATATATACATATACATTGCACGCATATTCAAATTTATTAATTATTATTATTTATTTTATGTCAGTATAATAATAAGCCATTCCATTTCTTAATATTAATTTAACTGATTACCAATTTTTATGTATTATGTTCTTAAGAAATTTTAATTTATTTTAAAAATTTATTACAGTCTTATTATTACGTTAACTTATTATTAATTTATTGACTTAATTTATATATTTGTTGTTTTTATTTTATATTAGTTTATTATTAATAAATTAATTTTATTAGTAGTTTATAAACACATATTAAGTTAGTTTGTGTTTTTTAATCTTATTGTTAAATATATTAATTTGCCTGTTTATTTTTTCCTTTTTTAGATGGTGCTAGGCTACAAATTTACGATTTTTCTCGTTTTCACCACTGTATACGTAGCAAAAACTCAGGACAACCACGGAATTTCCCTTTACGATTTCAAGAAGCATACATTATTTCCAAATAATGACGAAGGAAATACACGTCTACCATACACCTACACTTCAACTGTCCCACCAATATTTCGTGGGCCCCTGTGCCCCCGTCACAGTCATATCTTCAGTTTCTCTAACGTCGGTCTTCAAAAAATCGGTCGAGACTTTATCAACAGCAATGACATCATCAATCTAAGACTCGATGACAATAACATAAGTGATATTTCGCCATTCGCTTTCCGCAATATGCGAAACCTGCAGTATCTGGACCTTTCCGGAAATAAAATTCCGAAAGAAAAGCTATTGTCGTTGACCGGAAACGAAAAATTAGAGGTGTTAATTATCGATAACAACCGAGATTCTCATAACCCCATGACAAATACCCTGATTGAATATGAAGTTTTTTCAAATTTGAAATATCTGCACCTGTGCAATAGTCAATTAGGGAACTTCCAAGTGCCTTTTCAGCTCGCTACACCCATCTTGACTCACTTATATCTGAACAATAACAGCATCAGTTCCAGTGATGTCGTCTTCGAAAATATTCCGGCAACATTGACTCATCTTCACCTAAAGAAAAATTTGATCGATCGAGTCAAACAAGGCAAACTCAGGTACAAATGTTTATGGATTGTTTTTTATAGAATATAAAAAACAGGATTTTAAATGGGCAGTAATTGACATTGCTATATTTCTGTTATTGTCATTATTGGTAATATTAATATTGTTTTATTTTTGTTTTTAATGATATCGATATTTTTTGTTATTATTGTTATTAATATTGATATTATTTTTATTATTGTCACACTACCATTTTAGTTATTGATTTTATATTGTTTTGTCATTTTTATAGCTGTTATTATTGTCTTATTGTCATTGTTATCATTGTTATTAATATCACTGTTACTGTTATGGTTGACACTATTTATTTCTTTATTTTGATTTTATCTATTAATTTTAGGAACTTACGGGAACTCATTATGGACGATAACGCCATTACCCAAGTATGCTTTGAGGACTGCGAAGACAAATCCATATCCTTGAAAGACGCTGTATTATTACAGAATCTGTCTTTAGCCAACAATCTGATCTCAGAAATATCGCCCGATGCCTTCAGTGACACGAGACATCTGTCAATATTAGATCTCTCGGGCAACAAGATCACCGATGTGGCCAAGAACACTTTTAATAATACTATTAGCATAAGTGCTCTTTCTTTGGCTAACAATACACTTGCTACCGTACCGGATGTTTGCTCGATGTTTCGCCTAAGGACTCTGGATCTGTCTGAAAATCGCATCAGTGCAATTCTCTCAGGCACTTTCTGCCCTTACTTGACTAGTTTGGAGTATTTATATTTATCAAACAATGCTATAACCACCATTCAGTACCGAGCTTTCCATAATCTTCAGAAATTGAAATATCTGGACCTTTCCGGAAATCGACTTAGGGAGCTTCCGATGAACTGGGGATACACGTTGTTCATTCAAGAGCTGCATCTTGAACGAAATAACTTCACCGAACTGGACAACATATCATTAATTAACCTTAAAGAGCTGACAAATGTTTACCTTGATGAGAACCCTATGCCAATATTGAGAGCAGAATCTTTCCGATCGCTTCCAGGACACTTAAGAGTACATTTGAAGAATATGCGTGTTGAGGATAAATGCGCACAGTGTCAATGCGATAATGACGAAGAAGAGGGTGATAATGAGGATGATAACCACAATAATTATAATGATGATAATTCTATATAATTCTAATAATATTTTTTGGTAATAACTCAAGAAATATTTACCGTTAGAATTATGATAAGATTTTTTAATGATTGGAAATACATTTTCTTAGCATTTAACTGTTTCATTTAAAAAAAAATGTTGCAAATAAGTTTTGTGGAAATATGAGAAATTCGAAATAAGGCAAAAATTAAGTATTTCGCTGTACATTAAATTAAAACGTATTGGTGAAAAAAAGAAAAGTAATTTATAATAAAATCTTTTTATCACTTATAAGAGAAATATATTAATAGTACCTTATATAGTACTTATTTTCAGAGATCCTTTCTATTTGTATTAAAAATACTATTTTTAAAAAGTTTTAAAAATGTTTCACATAAAACATGGTAAATAATGAAACAAGTACATCAGTTTTAATTTAGCTAATGCATATTTTTCGAATTATCTTTCATTGTGTAACTCATTTAGCGGATATATGAAACAAACAATTTTGTTTTTTCACGATACAAATAAATAATTAGATTTTTTTACGATAAATATTTAGTTTTACAAATTAAGATCAAATAATAATCATTGTCGCTTTATAGTGTTTATATGCTTAAAATGAAGTACTTAAAACAAAGTACATTATTTGATTTCATTATATTACGATTGTATTTTGCTAATGCTTTATTATAAACTTGGTCATTTAATGTTTGTATCATTATGTATTGCTATAAGATAACATAATTATATAATATGCATGCGTAATTGCATATATTTTGCTTATATCTTTTAAAATAAATGCGTTTTATAATAACTCGTATGAGCAAATAAAGTCATGTCCACATAAATATTCTTATGTATCCTACATCTTATTATTAATACATAGACTTATTTAGGTGTCCTTTATTCAATTTTTCTTTTTTATTCAACTTTGTAATTGCATTTATTAAACATTTAACTTATGCGAAGTTCTTTATATTTCAAAGAAATTATTAAAAACATATTATTCTAAAGTTAAGATTTTATTTGTAAAATAATCTAACAGCATATTCTTTACCTATTTTAAAAATGTTTTAAATCGTTTGAAGTTTTTTTATTTCAACTATTTCAAAACTCGAGTGTAACGATAGTGAAATAAATGCAAACGCAGAAACGAGCACAGTGAATAAGCTCGTGCATATCAAATTCTAGAGATCGCTACGATTTTCACGAAGGCGGTAAATCTTCTATTTTCACTTTTTTTCTTCCATTTCAAATTACAAAGTCGTGCTAGAGGATTAAACGCATTTTACGCATTTTACGTCGTGTAAAAGTTAGCCAAATACATCGTTCCTTCGTTGCATTTAAATTATATTTTTAGATTATATTAATATAATATAATAATATTCGTATATGGTAAATATTAAAAACCAGAATATTGAATGTAACCAAAAGTGCGATCATCATCAATTATGACAAAATCATTAATCATTAATCTGAAAGTAATTACAAATTCCGCAAATGTAATTTTGATTGCATACATTATTAAATCGATCAAAAAGATAGCTTTTTATGAGATTCGCATTTATTAAATAAAAAATATAGAATTAATTGTATTGATTTTGCCGATTGATATTCAATTTATTTTCACACAATGTAATATTTCGCTAATAATATTACACAATTTAATTAAATTTTTTATAATTTTAAAAGAATTACTTTTCAATAGAAGCTGGCAATGATAATGGTAATGATACATTACATAAATTAAAAACGTTTTTATTACAAAATATCAATTAAAAATCTGCAATAAAGGTATTTATATAATGAAAACAATAATCTTTCATTTTATGATCATTAAGTAAAAATTACGAACATAAAATGTACAGTTAATAATAAATTTCAATAACATACGATTAATGACCATTTCATTAATTAGTTGCTAAAATAATTGCAAAAATAACCAATTACTCTCCATGTCCGTATAAATTCGCTATTATACTTGATCTGGAATTAACCGTGCTAGCTAGATGCAGAATACCGAGGTGAGCTTCTAGCTTCTACCCCTTTCAGGGTGTTGTTTGCGCACCCTGCGAGTGGCGCACATGCGCAATCGTGTAGCGAGAGAGCCGAGGTAGAGTATGAGAAGAGGGCGCGGTGCAACGAGAACGGGAAGAGGATGGACACCCGAATGTGACGAGGATCGAGTTCAAAGCGATATAGCGCATATAGGAACTTCGCAGGAGGGATTATTTCAGAAAACATATCAAAATTTTAATTCTAATTTCTTGATTTTAACGTAGACCCTCACAATGTTTTATACTAAAATTTACGCGACTGGTTTAAGAAAGGGTTACGTTATCTTTACAAATATTAATAGTATAAGTTTTTAATAATCGATATTATTGCAAAAATTCGATTTTAGATATGTTAAATTGTCTTTCCGCATACGTTCCTGATTCAAAGGATGGGGATGAAGGAGAGAGAATGCAAGCCGTATAACGAGGGGAGAGAACATGGGGAGGATGAGTAAATGCATGGGTAGTTCGAGAGAGGAATGGAAAGGATCTAAGAACGACGAAGATAACGACTTTAGAAGGGCGAAGGCAATTTGAATGGATTCATTTAGAACAATAGTAATTAAAATTAAATTATTTATGAGACTCATCCCATACTGAAGGTGATATCAGGAAACCCATTTAAATTAAACTTATACATAAGGAAGAGATGGATGTGGATTAAAACAATTATTTTCAGAAAAAGCTGCAAAGAATCTGGAATCACTAATCAAGAATACGTACTTTTAAAATTAATTAAAATAAATTAAAGAGGTACAGCTTTCTTTACACAGATTAAAAGTTAAAAGAAACATCCTTGATAATTACTTAAATAATTTTTATTGAAAAAAATGTATATTTGTTACTGGAATCTTTCACTCACTCTCTTTCTTTCTCTCTCCCCTTCTCCCTCTACACACATTTTTTATAAATTCCTACAAATTGTTAAAAATAAATATGTATTTTCTCAACATAAAATTGTTTATATATTATGTCAGTATGAATATATAGAGAATGTGAAGAAGACAGACAGAAGTTTAAATACATATCTATATTACATATATTGTATTTTTTAAATAAAATATATATTTTTTATTTTTTAAATATATATATATATATATATATATATATATAGAAGTTTGAAGTATCTACATACAGAAAATTCCCATATATATTCAAAAAATAGAAAAAATATCTACCCTTCTACAATATCCTCTTACTTTCTTTTTTTTTATCCATCGCGTCTTCTATATTCCATATTTATGCCACTGCCCTTGTCGAACCCTAACACTCTACTTTTATCTTATTTTTCCTCCTTTCCTTTCTCCTTCCCTACCCGCTCTTTCACCCCTTTCTCTGTATATATATAACGTTCTGTATGCACACGAGAAAAACTAATTTTGGTCTATCTTTTCTATTTTCCAGATGCAGACTTTACAAAAGAGAAAAGATACGCATACATGACACGATCTGACTACATTTGTAAAATACAAAATCAAATCTTTGTATTACATCGTGAGAGTTGTATGGGAGATCTGCCGCCACGCAATAGCCACCCCTGATATAGAATAAGAGAAAGAGAGATAAGAGAAGGGGAGAAAGAAAGAAGAGGGGAGTGAGAGGAAAGAAGGGAGAAGGAAAAGAAGGTATAGATAGAGCGTTGGGGTTCGACGAGGACAATGGTATAAATACGGGGTGTAGAAAAAGCGAGGGATGGAAAAAGGTGGGGTGGGTTGCTAGAAGAAGACAGATATATATCCTCGTTACTCCGCGTACGAATGAATACAAGATACTATACTACGCCGCGTGAAGCGTGACTGGGGAGATGCGCGTAGATACGCGAAAAGCGGCGGCATTTCTTCGCGAACGATGAGAATGGAGATACCGCCTGACGGAGTTCGGAGTAGCATTGTCGGCGGGGTAAAGTCCGACAAAGAGGGTAAAACGCTCGCGCGACGAAGCCAGGCGAGGATGGAAGTATGTGACGAGGGCGGCGGTAACGGCTAGTGGAGCAGACGAAGACGAGAGTAACGTCGGCTCGGTGGGGTGGAGAGAGAGAGAAAGAGAAAGAGAGAGGGGCCGTCACGCTGTAAAGTTGACAAGAAGAGAGACACCGCCGATGCTGTAAAGCGGATAAAGACGGAAGTACTACCGCGACAAGGTTGGCGATACCGTCGCCACGATAGAGGAGACCGAGATAGGAGTATCGCCGGCGCACTGCAGCCGGACGAGGAGAGCAAGAGAGAGAGCGAGAGAGAGAGAGAGAGAGAGGGGAGAAGGCTAAAGGGCGAGGAGGAGGGTAGCGGTAGAGGATGGGGTGGCCTACGTCTGGCTAACCCGAGACACCACTCCCCACTCGGTCTGGCCGGCTCTCTCCTCTAGCCTCCTCTCTTTCTCTCTCGCCTCTCTCAGTGTTCGTTCGAACGCGGCCCGGCACGGTTCTGTTACCCCGTGATGTCAGAGGGTCCGCTTCGTGATGGGAGCTCACTGCCGCGGTAATATCGGTGGGTTCCATCGGTAGCCGATTCCCAACGCCGATAATACCTATTATCAGTGTTGTCCGGTGCGGTTCTGGCTTGTCCCTACGACGGTGTGAGCGGGGGCGCGTAAAGGGAGAAGGGTGTTTAGCAGGGCGGGAGTGCGTGAGTGCAGGAAACGGACAGGGCAGTGAAATACGGACAGAAATACTCCAAGGTCAATTTTGCGACGGGGAAAACGATGTCGAAGACTTTGATTAGAAAACGAAATTAGTTGGCGAGGAAGCTGATGGGAAAAATTAGCTCGCGGCCAGTACGAAATTGGAGCTTGATGGTATAAGCCGCCAGTTGTCCGCGGGGAAGTTCCGAAACGTCATCGCCCTTCCTCCAGCGAAAACAAACACGCCTGTATCGCACGCGGAAGAGCCGATTCGTTTACGTTTTTCGTGTTTATATAGGAGTGAATATCGGTTTGCTAATTAGTGTTAGTGTAATAGAGAGCAAAATTGGCGTATTAATTGAGAGAAAATAGTCTATAAATCTCTCCTTCTCCGATCGTTTTTTTTGAAAGAAAAAAAATATATATATCTGTTTCGCTTCTTGTCCCTTTCCTCGAAGAGGGAGTGAATTTTTCGAATTTTTTTATCCCTCGGAAACAATTTGCGAGTCAAGATAACGAACGCCGCGGGAAGATCGCTCGTCAGTCTGAATGAAGAACGGGATTTTTCCGAGCGGAGTTTTATTCCCCGAAGAGACGGGGCAAATAAGTCGCTGAGAGACCGCGCCAAGTTTCCGCGATTCTCGACACACTCTCGACAATATGTCTGGGAACTACTCGGTGCGCTGCGAGCCGGGCCTAGTGATACCGCTCTGGCGTCCGGACACCAACCTGCATCTAATCGACATCATCTTCCGAGGCCTGGTGTACTTTATTCTGATGTTATATCTGTTTATCGGCGTGTCGATCATCAGCGACCGCTTTATGGCTGCCATCGAGGTGATCACGTCCAAGGAGAAGGAATTGGTGGTGCGCCGTCACGGGAGGGAGCCGCAGATCGTCGTGGTGCGAGTGTGGAACGAGACGGTGGCCAATCTGACCTTAATGGCGCTCGGCAGCAGTGCTCCTGAGATCCTGCTGTCCATCATCGAGATTTGGGCAAAGAACTTTCAAGCGGGAGAGCTGGGCCCGGGCACGATCGTCGGCTCCGCCGCTTACAATCTCTTTGTTATCATTTCCTTGTGCGTGTTTGTAATCCCGAACGGTGAGACCCGGAAGATAAAACATCTGCGCGTTTTCTTCGTCACCGCTACCTGGAGCATCTTCGCCTACGTATGGCTCTACGTTATCCTTGCGGTGTCCAGTCCTGGTGTCCTCGAGATCTGGGAGGGTATTCTGACCTTCTCCTTCTTCCCAGCCACGGTATTGACGGCTTACGTTGCTGATCGACGGCTATTAATCTACAAGTATCTGCACAAAGGTTACCGGATGAATAAGCGGGGTGTAATCGTGCAGGCGGAGGCCGCGGATTCCGAGATGGGGGTGGAGCTGGAGATCAAGCCTCAGCAAGACGGTCTTCACGGCATGGTCGATCGCCTAGCCGACGTCGATTCCCCCGAAGCGAGAGAGTTCGAGCAAACTCGTAGAGATTACATTAACACTCTGAAGGAATTGCGTAAAAAGTACCCGACTTTGCCTCTGGAGCAATTGGAGGTCATGGCTCACGAGGAAGTGCTCGGCAAGGGCCCTAAGAGCAGGGCCTTTTATAGGGTGCAGGCTACGAGGAAGATGGTAGGCGCGGGCAATCTCAGCAGGAAGATCAGCGAGAGAGCGCAGAGCGACCTTAGCGAGGTCAAGGCCGAGTTGCAGAAAGCCGAAGCGGAGAGCATCGATATCGAACATGTCAACGCCATGAGAGTATTTTTCGAACCTGGTCATTACACCGTGATGGAGAACGTTGGAACCTTTGAGGTGGGCGTTTCCAGGGCTGGAGGTGATCTCAACAGACCCTGCACCGTGGATTACTACACGGAAGATGGCTCCGCCGAGGCCGGATCTGATTATGTGAGTGCCAAGGGCACTCTGACTTTTGAGCCCGGCGAGACCATGAAGACTATCCAGCTTTCCGTTATCGATGACGAATTGTTCGAGGAGGATGAACATTTTTATGTCAGGTTAGTAAATTGACGATCATTTTTTGCGAAAACTTGTGATGATGGAATATAATTGTTATTAGAAAGTACCATAATAATTTTTGCGATAAGATATGAGAGTGGTTATCGAAAGTATTTTAAACGCTGCAAAGGGAAATGATAAAAATAGAATGTCATTGCAGCTAGTTGTTCTCGTACTATTAATATACGTAATATGATGAATTGCGTAAACATAAAAATAAAAAAAAGTTTAATATTATTATTAATTTAATGTATTACTTATAATTAGCAAAAATTAAATTATGTTAAATAAAATTTCAGTTTTAAAATTTATAATATAACTTTAATGGCAGACACACTCAAAAATTAATTTTTTATTCTATTAATAATACTCATAATTTTAAAATTAAAATATATCGCGTTCTGAGATTTTTTACATTGTTGTTTTTATTGTTAAATCGCGTTAAATAATTGTTGAAGTTATCGGAATTATGTCGGGATATTCGATATCAAGCGTTTTTGATAAACAAGGTGATATTTCCTTTGTTAAATTATTTTTTATTTTTTTATTGATATCACTTTTATTCACATTACTCTTATTAATATTACTTTTATTAAAGTTTCATTGTTTTATATCACATCTCTGCGGAGTTTTGGAAGTTATTAAATATTTGAATAGCTATATCTCACTTGAATCACTTTTAATATACACACACACACACACACACACACTTTCGATTTTCTAACGAACATTGAAAAGCCCACTTAAAATTAAACAAAGGATGAGCTTTATTTAATTTGACGTATTTACATATCTGGTTTCTCTAAAAATTTGGTTTATAAATCCTATATTTTCAATTATTTTTTCATCCTCTTTCTCATAATTCGTGAAGTACGTATGTGTGTGTATATTTTTTTATTAGATTTAACTTTATCTAAAGAGTCTGTCATCAACGCGATGAGACATCCAGTAAAATTATCGTGCTACTTAAGAGCTGCAATTACTTCAATTTTCTTTTAAACGATTCTTTAAATGATTCTTAAAGTATACATCTATGGTGGATATAGTGTATTACGATCACAGATCATTGACCAGCGGTGAAAAGGCGATCATCCAATTGATTTCAAACGAGTAACATTTGCAATTTAATCAGCAGATAAGCTGCTATTGATTGAATCTTAATGAAAGACATTTAAAAGTGGCTATTAGCGTGGCTCTTTTCAATGTAATTAAAGTTGTTAATTTTATACAGTACACAAATCTGGAAGATATCATAAAGATACACACAAAAATCTAAAAATTTAAAAAAATTAATTAATTCATTTAATTATTTAATTCATATGCTTAATATTATTATGGATTTTTTAAATTAACAAACACAATTTTGTGTATTTTATACATATAAAATATATGTATAATAATATGCACAACAATTAATATTAAACAATGAATTGATAAATAATATTATACATTATATATACACACATACATTTTATAAATTCATTTTACAGATAGTTTAATTTTGACATCGACATATTTTACATATTTGTTTCTTTTTATACTATGTTTTTATTCTGTTTTTAATAAATTTTTTTATTGCTACAATTGAATAAGGATGACATTATGAGAAAACAATTGTACTCTAGGACTATGTACTATACTTTTTTTATATACAGACTACTGAATCTCTTAACCAGGTATTTTTATGTATAACTATAATAATAATAAAAATGTTTTTGACAAATTTTTTTTCCAGAAGAATGTGGAAATTGTATTAAATTATTGACCTATGCCTAATAAAATATTATATATTTGGTTTTTAGAAAATTCAGGAACTAAATCTTTTGTACTGTATAATTCGTAAACATTTAATGTGTGCAAATGTCATTTTAAACATCCTTTACTATCCTTTTACCTAGCATTGTCAACCTCGTAAATTCCTAAGAATGCTAAGAAAAAGGCTTGAAATTTTCATGTCACGTGTGTAGTCCTCAGATTAAAGCAGCGTGCTTATATATATAGGTACATGAAAGAAATCGCGAGAGAACGGTTTTGTGTCACAGAGATGCATTTTAGATGATACATGAATTAGTATCGCGCGCGCGCTATATGTTGATTTTAAATCTGTTTCTTGCAGTTTCTCCATATTTCATTTCTTTTCTTTTCTTTCTTCTTTGATTGGTCTTTTCGCGTTTTTCTTTCCTTGAAAGCTTGGAGATACATATATCTTTTTTAAAATGCAATAAGGTAACTAGAACGAATAGATCCTTTTATTTCACGCTACGATTGAAAATTACAGGTTCGTGTCGATATAGCCAGATGACCCGATTATTTCTGTTATTTGCAACTTTACGTCGCATGCCAGATTGCATCACGGGGTCGCGCGGAAACCACACGTGCACGCGCAATTAAATCTATAAGTAAAACGTGTGCTGATAAACGTACTTGATAATTCGGCTAAGGAAAATCGGAGAAAATATACGGAGAAGTTAAATCGCATTGTACATTTCTGCGTCAATTACGGTAATAAAGAGTTGCACTGATTATTATCAGCGATATAGGTCGAGGAGAGAATTATTGTGACCTATATAGTAATCTTTGTCATAATTCTGAAAGAAATCTAAAGACTGGATATTTAGTTGTCACTAATAGCTTATTGTCTCGCACGTACTCGAACTGTCGTAATGATGAAAGGTAACAGAGCGATATCGCCTGTCATTTCATTGTATTATGTTGTACGAGACATTATAACATTATTTTAAAAATGTTTTATTTCTCTATATTTATTTAGATACAAAGAAAATATATATAAAAACATAATATAAATTAAATACAAGTTAATCAATAGCACAGATCTAAGATCAAGTAAATATAACATAATATACATAGTAAAAATAAAATAATTATTAATAACAAAATTATACTTGTTATATATGCATATCATTGGGAGAATATAAGGCTTTAAATAATAGTAAGAAATAAGTAAGAGAAAATATATCTCAGGAACGACGTCAAAGGAGATCAACGGATAAAAATAAAATCTTGGATGTATGCTCCTTTGAAAGGCGAGTTCAACGTCGAAATTATAGACCAGCTTATCTGAGAACTTGATTAAAGTATTCTACTGAATGGTATTTTTAGATAGAAAATAAAGGATTTGTCGATCAGCAAATTAGGAGTTATGTAGTCAAATGTCGATTTGAAAGGACGAAAGAACATTCGTGAAAGCTATTTATATTAGTCATTACAAAAATAATGAATAAATAAATTGCTTATATAAATTGACATATGTTTGTTCTAAAAATAGACATAATAATTTATAGCGATAATTTATTTTTATTGTGCCACTGTGCTGAATTCACAGAAGTGATTTCCGCTGTTGAAGTGTCAGTTTAATTTTTCTCGAATTAATGTGAATATCTCTTTTATTTTTAGGCTCAGTAATGTGTCGCAGCCAGCAATGCTTGTCTCGCCGAGCCTGGCGACGGTAATGATCCTGGATGACGATCACAGCGGCATTTTCGGGTTTCCCGAGAGAGATGTAGAGCTAGTGGAGAGCGTAGGTCAGCATCCTCTGCGGGTAGTACGCTATAGTGGAGCCCGCGGTCGCGTGATTATCCCTTATCGTACCGAGGAAGGCACTGCGAAACCCGGCAAGCAATATGTGCATACTGAAGGAACGCTGACTTTTGAGGATAATCAGACAGAGTGAGTGACATATCTTTCTCTTTTTAAATTAGGCAATTAATTGAGTAAAATTAACTATTAAAAGAACGAAATTATTTGAATTCATTATGCGATTCTATTATTTTATGCATGGTCTTCGGAATAATTTAATTGATGGGCTTATCGACAATCTCATTCCTTTAATGGTCAAAGAAAGAAAGATTTTTACCTTTAAAGGAAATCAAGAGATGTTTGAAAAATATCACAAAATCGTGAAATAATGATAAATTTCATGAAAAAGTAAATTAACCCTTAAATGCCACACCTCTCAAGAATCTCGTAAATGACATGAGGGGTCTAAAAGACCCCAGCATGAAAAATGTCTCCTTATTCATTAATTTTTTTATCTTTAGTTATGTTTTCAATGTTGTTCAAGGCTTAGAAAAGAGAATAAAATGCTTATATTGTTAAAATTTCAATTTCAACATTAAAAAATTAAGGAAACTGAGTACTGTTAAGTGTACAAACGAGTAGGTCAATCACTCAACTGGGCTCAAATGGGCATGAGCACCATTTTTGGCAAGAACATTTGAAAATATATCATTGTAAAGAGTCTGGGGTCCGCTGGACCCCAGAGGGCATTTAAGGGTTAATAATTTACGGATAATCTAAAAGAATCAATTAATGCATATTTAATCTTCTTTGAGAGAAAAAAAATGTAAAGTATATATAATAAATAATAAGTAAACAAATTAAATAATAAACTACATTAACACATGTAGGGTTACTTAACGCTTGTATTTAAAATATCGTTGATCCAATTTTCTAGTTGATGTTCATTTTGAATTAATAAATTAAATTAAGTTTGAAATCAAAGTGGAAAATACGCATTAAATGATGTATTTCCTGTATAGTCGGTTAATAAACGGGTAAACACTTTTAGTTAAAGTATAACTTAAAACAAGATTATCTTAATTAAGAGAGATGAAGTTGTTTCTCTTTTATTAAAGAAGATAATAAATTAGTAAAAATATGATAAAATATAAGCAAAATGTATACTTATAAATGAATAAATATTGTAATAAAATATGAAAAGTATATTTTACTAAAATAAAATGTAATAAAATATAGCAGAACAAAATATTTTATTAACTGTAGAGATTGAGTGCGAAATAAATAAAATACACGATTCTAAAATATATTAATTAACACAGTAACTGATACGGATAATAAAATTTCTTCAAAACTTACTAATTAAAACTCAAAAAAAGATGCCCAGAAGATTTGAATGTAATACGAAAGTTTAGTGTGTTTTTGAGATCGATACTTGAAAGAAATTATAATAATTTGTTATCATAACTTCAAATTAGTTTCATCGGATAGCATTATTATACTTGCATACATTGTATCGGTTATACCGAAGATGTGTATTATAACCACAATGGTTAAGCGTAATGTAAGGATCGATCGACACCGCGATACGATCGGTAATTAAACTTGCGTCATATAATTAGATTGTTAGCTTACTGTGCAAGTTAGAAATATGAATTATGTGCAAAAAAAATTACAGATGACATTTCAAAAACTGAAATAGATGGCTAAAGTGCATGGAACTAAAGTTAATGTAAAATCAAATATAAAGTACCCGTTTACTATTTATCTATTTAACACGTTTGACTTATTCAAAAATATAAAGATATAAAATTTCATTACTTTTAAAAGTTGTTGGGGTTACTGAATACGAAAAGGAGATCAAAAGTTCAAAATAGCGGATACAAACAAATAAATACAAAAAAATAAAATGTTTTTAAATTCTAATGTAATTGTGTATTGCTGAATACGAAAGTGATGTCAAAAGTCTAAAATAATATGGACCTAATATGGCGAGTGCAAGAAATAAAGTATCTCTTTAAATTATAATAAAAGTTTGCACTCGTAAAGATATTTATATATTGATTATTGATGTATTATTAATTAATGTATCATATTAATTCATACAACTGGTAATTCAAATTTTCGTCAATTTTGAAACGGGCGCTATATTATACCACAGACAGGTATAAATGTATCGAAATTTCCCACACTAGCGTTCGATAGAATGCAGATCGCTTGTCTGTTGCAATTAACTGTACAACATGGGTTACTGTGCGATGTGCTGTAACTTGCACAATGTATTTCTATCGCAGCTTTATCAGTAATTAGCAACTCGTAGGAGATAATTAGAAGACCAGTCTAACACTCGTGTATAATCTAAACTTCGTTTCACAAAATATGACACTTGATAACAATATTACGTCTGTATCAAGAAATATTTACACATATTATACATATATTCTTTTTCATGATATATTTTACTCAAATAGTTTTATATATAAACGTATAAATATTTTCCTGACTTACTAGATGTAAAGCTGTTGTTTAACTTTTTTAAAGTTATTGTTAAACTATATATTGATTTATTGGTATTGCGTGAGTTTTATTTTTTAACATTATCTGTAATATTACTTTTAAAATATTATTTAAAATATTATATATAAGATTTAATTAATTACTTTAGGCTTGAAATATATTGTCATGTTCATATTAATTATGTGCTCACCTATTCTATTATATTTTTAAATATCTTTTTTATATTTAACTACAATATTAATTATATTGATAATTTAATATTATGATATAATGCATATTATATCTATATAACATATGTTTATTAGATTTTTATCGACGTATGTCCCTCATGCATATTATATTTGCTATATAAATTTATCGCGGCAAGTCATATCGTCGCCACTTTTTAAATTTTCATTGAATCTTGATCTGCAAGTGTAATAGAGGGTTTCAACACATAAACTCTCTTTATTTTTAATCTGAATTCTGCCCGTTGCGTCGTAATATTCGCTTCCGATATGTACAACTCTCTAATTTGTCGCAATTGTTCGCAGTCTCGCATTGCTTCACGAACAATTATTGTAGATTATTTTGGAGATTTCTGAATGCATTTAAATTAAGGATTTGTCTGGTTTTAGGTCACGAAATAGTGTTGGAGAAAATCGCATTTGAAACTTTAGAAAATTGTTGCGGAGAAATATACAATATAGAAATATAGATAAAGCATGACTATTGGTTTTTCTTAATTTTAAAGTAAAATTCTCTTTAAGCAAATGATATGTTTTGAAAGGAATATTGACAATAATTTTACTGGAAAACTTTTTTCTTTCTCACTACCGTTAAAATAATATCAGAACATTGTTTATTAAGTAAACTCGATTATTTTAATTGTGTTTGTAATTAATGCGAATGATTTTGTAGAGATAGGGTATATTACTTTTTTGCAATGCTTTGAATTTATCTTTTAAAAAGTGGAGACGAAGAGAAGAAGAGTGAGAGCGAGAAAGATTGTTATATTAAACATATTTTTCCTCAATAAACTTTCATAAACTTGACAATAAATCTTTATTAAAGTTTCCATTCCAATACGCGGTCTAGTTAAGGAATGTCCAGAATTTGCGAGATATTACATTGTCTTTCAAAATGACTTACAAACATAGTAATATTCTGTCATCGGAAAATATTAAGGTCCTCATTTATTACGAAAAGAAATTCTAATACAAGTTATAAGAACTTGATCATAAAAGTTAATAGGAAGTAGCAATTATCGTAGCACAAAATTTGGTAATCAGTCATCGAAATGTTTGATATTAAAAGTCGAAAATTTTTAAAAAATAACGCTAAACAAAATCTTTGCTGAAAACTCCAAAAATTTTATTTCTAAAGTGCACTTAAGTATTATACATATTATAATACTGTATTGTAATTGCATTATTACAGATTTTAATAACATTTGACATACAATTGCTGCTTGTTTAAATGGAAAAATTTTAATGTTTAGCTGTTTTAAATTGAAGCAATATGAAACAGCAAGATTTATAAAAGGCTTAGAACTTGAATATTATTTATTAAGATAATTATTATAAACCATATTGTGCTAAATGCTATATACATATATATTAAAATTATTTATATCTAAATTTTGTTCTTTTTCTTTTATGGCGCAATCAGTGTTGGAAAGCTTCAATCTTAATATTAATATTTAATCTTAAATCTTCAACTTTAAGAATGATAAACTCTGTAACAATATTTGTCGTTATTCAATTCAAGAATAGGATTATACAAAACCCAAATTTGAGGAAGAAAAATATATATGATTTACGCGAGAAAGTTAAGCTTATTGATTTAGAAGGGAAAAGAGGGCACACAGCTAAAATTAAATTGTTAAATATAAGAGTTCTTGCCGAGGGTGGGACTTTTTCTAAAAGGTATATCTGAGACTGTTCAGTGAGAATCGACGTGGCTATGTTATACCGAGTTTTACCGAATATATAATTCTCTTTGATAATGTATTATACATATAAACAAATATTATATTTTGTCTCTTAAATTTTTTAATAATTGCTCAAGAAATAATTTTGATTTACTTTATAATTGAAAGCAAGAGTTTCTTTACGTAATATACGAGGGTCGTTCAATAAGTCCTTAGAAAATTTTTCGTGCAAAATTTTCTAAGGAATTATTGAACGACCCTCGTACTTTATACCACTAAAAATGGCTTAGTATTTTAAAAATTAACAGAGAAATACTCGTGCTTGACTGATATTACCCAGGCTTACTAGAAACGCGCGCGAAAACTGCACTGCATTGAGGTCACTAGGTAATTCGCGTTTGCACGAAACGTGCGATTTTACATTTACGACCTTATTAGGCATTTTTCCTACGTCTTTTCCTTGTTTCTCCTCCGCGTATGAGTTAACGATAAAATTATTGCCGGTAGCATTTGTGATAAAATTTACCGATCGCGGCGATGCTGAAAAATATCGCGAGAACGTGCTAAGATTGCATGCGCTAACATTAGTCAGACAATTTTAAGGAGATCGAAGAATTTATTTATATATTATATACAGAAATATATCGAAATTAATGGGCATTTGAAAATGTATTAAAATTTCCTTTACTCTCTCTTTCATAATTATGTCATCATTTATATCTACTTCCATATATTTCCGAGGATTTTTACTCAACGTTACATAAAAATTATATTTTCAGAGCTCGCTAAATTGATCTTTATCTTATTGTTAGCTATAAAAACGCGATGATAAAAATATGTAGTTCCGTTTTAAAAAATGCCAATGAAATCTCGAAGAATATGAGCATGAGTAAATTTTTTTGCTTATTATAATATTTGTTTCTTCGAAAGAACAATAACATTTTCCTTTAACATACTTGTATTTCGTCGAAGACAAATAAGAGGAGACAAATAAGGTGCGTAGATTAGGTGGACCCTGTCTATGTGTGTGTGTGTGTGTATTTCTAATTGTTTTTATTATATTAAGACGATAATATTTACTTGTTACACATGGAGCAGAAAGGCATCCATTATCGGGGCTACGTGGTGGATTTTGATGGGCTTGAAAATCTCTCAAATGTGATTTTAACTTCACCATTCCATTAGCTACTGTTTTGCTAAGTGTCTGTCATTTCATTTCTGCCATTTTCATTTTGCTTAATATAAATGATCGAGATGACCGACCACATTGCTTAATGTCCTATTAATTTTGGCAACAGATCTTCATTGCTTTTTACATGTGCAGTTTCTAAAAATGATCTGTTCATCAGACTGCCTGTTACATTAATGTAAATCTATAACTTTTTAGGACAACTTGTACTTTAAGAAATGTTATCTGTCATGTAATTTCTCTGGAAGCTCCGGGTAAATTTTTTACTGCCTCCTTAAAACTTTCAAATATATTTTGGACGATTTTAGTACTTTTGCGTGTAGAACAACGAAAGGAATCGATTTACGCAAAAAAGATATGTGGTTTTATACAAAAGTGCAAATTAATTGTGCTGCTAAAAACTATTTCTCTTTCCGGTATGATTTTAACGATCAATGTTGAATGCATAATTGATTGTATAATTTTTACTCAGTCCCATAAATACTATCTGTTTTTTTCAAGTACCGAATCCTTTTTATTATATCTTGCACAATATTCGTGAGAGAGAGTGAGGATTTTTTTTTCATTTGATTGTTAGAACAAGTGTACTTATGTAGTGCAATTTGATCGTGAATAGTGCGGGGATGCAGTGTAGTGCGTTCCAGGGGCTTCCTACCCCGTCATTAGCTCATTTATGGGTTCGTGCGATATTCGTGTCGCGATGTCGAATTTTATGCCTCGTTGTTTTTATTCCGTCAATGAAAACAACGAGGCAATGAACAGCCTGAGGCAAATTATCTCCTAAATTAATTTGTCCCAGACTGTATGTCAAAAACATACATTTCGTGCGTGGTCCACTTTCCTATATCTAATAAAGAGTGTTTCTAGAAAGTCGGTAGTTGACAGATTTAAAAGAATAATAGATCTGGTTAAATTAAAAAATTTTGTCAAGTATTATCATTCGTATTCGGCGACGTCTTTTAAAGGCTCTAGGCGTCGATTTCCATTGAACATTATTAATAGTTGCGCATTCTCTTCTTTGACATAAGAGTGTGCAATAATGTAAGCTCAATCTGAGCTCAATCATTTCGTTTACTATATATAGCTATATCTTTATATGGAAGTCCTCTATATGTACATCTTTATATTCTCTAAAATTTACTGTATTTAAAATTGTGGCGTCATGATTTTTTAAAATTAATTACTTAGCCGAATTATGCTTATAGACTGTGAAACGGGTGTGAATGAAGGGTGGGATTAAATAAATGTTTGTGATACATTATGTGCCGAGGGCTACGTGAATAAATACGGAAGTGTACTTCTGCTTTGGAGAGAATTGCCTTGATTGCCAAAACAATACTCAGCATTTGAGTAAATAGCCATGCATGCATTAAACGGAATAATTCAATAATACTTGAATGGAATTTTTCCTCTCGCTGTATTTAATATGCTGCAGTTTCGAGAAAAATTTGGAAATTTTTTCCGTTAAAAAAAGAATTTGTAGAAGTGGCATTTATATATCAAATTTTTGTAAGTTTAGAAACAATAATGCTTTAAAGATATATGTTTCAATACACATAGAATATATCAAAGATTCTGAAGTCGAAAATGCTCATTATTGCTGAACCGTTTAAAAAATATATTTTGTAAAATAGGCATAATGCGTCAAGATAAGTTATCCCTCTATAATCTTTTATAACTTCCAAAATTTTCGTTTTAACTCTTTTTATAATTGAAATAATTTTATAGCTTTATGTCTTTCATCTTAAATGTTTCAGACACTTTCAGAGTAAACTCTTTAATTTAGATTTAAAAAATCGAAGAATTTATTAAGAATACAATGGTTATCAAAAATTAAACTTTTATCTTTTCCACTATGAAACTTGAATAGAAATATGTAACAAACATTTGTATATTAAAAATGCAATGATTAAACTCTTCGGATGCTTTTCAATTCCATGCATAAATCGGATACCTACGTATATTTATCCCAGAAATTTTGGGTTTTACATAACTCATTATACACATACGTTTGCAAAATGTTACGATTTTACACGTGGCCCATACTCTGTTTATATAGCATAATGAAGACATTATGCGGCGGCGCGCATATTGTAGCAAGAGATGGATACAATACAGTTGAAATTTAACTTCGGCTGAAGCTTGCAATTTGGTACTTTTGTGACAAATTTATGATAAAACTGTGCAATTATTCGCACTTCGCGAGCATTCAAATTTCGCCATTGATTCAACGAAATTGTATAGCGTTTGATAAAAATGAATGGAAGTTCAATCATATAGCGCAATACATTATAATGTCAGTTAATAAATCATATTTAATAGTATAGTGCTATGTGTTGTAAGATTTTATTTGACAAAATATAATAATAATTAAATACAATCCTATAGATAAAAAATAATTCTCAATCGCTTATAACTCAAAAACCATATTATTTGTTTCTCATTAAAAAAAAAATAATTCTAAATTTATCAAAGTATCTGTTTTTCTTTCAAATGGGTCTCATATATTGCGACATCGCGTCTTTTGTAAACACGGTTATTTACTTTATCCTCGCTGCTCTTTTCCCTTTTTTCAAAAAGAAAATTTTCCGCTTCAAAAAATAGTCACGAATACTCGGCACTCGGTGACACACAATTTCCTGCAAATCCTTTTACTACTAGGAATTTGTAGAGAAATATATAACCGGATATCAACCGTTCGATATCAGCCAGATTCGGATGGCATTCGAGTTTCGGATGAGAAATAAGACGAATAGAGGACGAGAGACGCCGATGCTCCATTCCTTGGAAAACCGGCGGATTACCTGTGCATTCTAAAACTCCGAGTGGAAAATAGACTGACCGATTTTTTTCAACGAAATAAAAAAACTAGAATATTTGTATTTGTATTGCTCGAGTATACAAGCGAGAATATCCTATACACAACAATACATATTTAAAAAATATACAAATGTTAAAAAGATGATATATTGAAGACTTAAAGAACAGCTAGTACCTAATATCAGATATTCAAGTAAATAAGATTATTAAAATGTGAATACCTTCTGAGATATTTCTTATTTGAAATATTTTATTATCTATATTTTTGCATAAGAAATGAAATATTTGCTATTCAATATTTCTACCTTAATTTATAAAATAAGGAATCGATTTATTAAATAAAATAAATAAAATAAATGCGAGTCTTCTATTACCGAAAACAAAAACTGCTCCTATTTTTGACAAAATCAATTTTTCGGTTTATGTTAATCATACATTTTTTTGCACGGTTTGATGATTACTATCTCTGTCCCCTCTTTTCCATTTTTCTTAAATACTCTGTGTATTTGATTCTAAGTAAAATCGACGTGAGTATTATGCACGTTATGCAATTTGTATCAGTATCAAGAGCGAAGTTATTTACCTGTCATATTATTTTCTTCTCTCTAAGATCGAGGATACTTCCAAACCTGATATGTCTATGCACCCTTAAATCTTGTGCCGCATGTTCATTATCGTTAGATACCGGGCGCGACTGAAGAAGCTATAAATAAGTGAATTTTCCTCTTCAAGGAAAGAGATCAGTGTTTATCAAGCAGTAACGTAAGACCTCATTGTAACGGGTAGAGGTCGATCGATTTAACGTGCGTACAGGCTTAAATGGATATTCTAACGCTATTTATAGTTAGACCTTCTCCCGCCGGCGCTCATCCGTGTCTCAACTATATGGAAACTGCTTATCTGTCCTCGATAAAGTGCGCTGCGTTATCATTGCGTTATCAGTTATCACGCCTTCATCGGTGTCATTTTTGAAACTTGAGAGTTAATTTAATCTGGCCTGTCATTACGGCCACCACGTGGGCAGTAATTAATTTAACTTATAACGGAAGTGTCAGTCGGTTGCCAGAAATAGCTGTCGGTTATTTAACTCAGCGATGTTATTTAAATTCATGTAAATCAGCTTTTAATGATCTCTCATATTCTGGTGTGACATATTTTATGCATACACGTTATACAAAAATCGCTATGCTTTAGCACGATATTTAGATGTATATAAATAAAATCTAAATTTTTGGAATTTTGTTCAAAAATATCTAAATCTTCAATATTTTAAATCGTTGATTAATAAGAATTTTTTATAGAAACATGGCTAAGAGTAATACTGCCAAGTTATTTATTATATTAATTATCAAATCCATAAATATACAAAAGAATATACCATGTTTACTAAGATTTAAAAGTTTCGGGTTTGATCAGCCTTTGAACAATATAGGTATCACGGTTGTTTAACTGATCTTTCATTAAGTTCAAGCAAAAATTTTATTAAAATACATCAATTTACATTACTGATATATTGTTGACTTAGCACGCATAATCGGAGTAAATTTTGAAAATATTTAAAATCAAATATCGAGTGATAATTAAATCTTTAACAAAATAAGGGAAAGGTCTATGTTGGAAAATGCTATTTGTGGGACCCTTCTCTCTCGTATTTTACCGTAAAAAATGGATAAAACAATTCCGTTTAGGAAGAGCATTTATTGAAGATTGCGTCACGATAGGCTTACAGAAACAGAGAAGCAAAGAAAAAGTATTGTAAAGAAAGAAATATTGGAAGACAGGTGGTTAAATAAAAACCAAGAAATTAGCAGCAAGACGTGTGTCATAAAAAGATACAGCGTTTTGGATCCTGATAAATCTAACATAAATAAAGTCAGCTCAGGAAACTTCTTTTGGCAGTTCAAAACGAATAGCAAGTAAGATGTTGCAGTGAGCTTTTATCACTTGAGAAGGTCGAGAGAAAGAAGTTATTGAATCCATTGTTATCGGGGGAGGCGAGGCTACGGCATTTATCGTGATCCTCTATCAAAATGAAAATCTATGGAATGACATCACCTGACGTCCACCAAAGCTCAAGAAAGCAAAGGTGACACAGTTTCAAAAGGAGGAAGATTTTCTGAGAAGATTTTCCGAGATCTTTCTGATCGATTTCAAAGAACGCAACACTAGACAGGAGAATACGTCTTTTTAATGCATTACACTGCAAATCCAAGTGTGTTATTTTTACATGCATAAACGTCTAAAAATAACACATTAGACTGAAGCTTTTTTTACATGTTTCTTTACGTGTTAAATTACGTCATTTAACACATAATCGTATTAAATTAAAAGTTAATACGTTCAATCGTGTTAAATGACGTGATTTAAAACGGCAAGAAATGTGTAAGAAGAGTTTCAGCTAAAATAACATTTGGATTTGCAGTGTAGTTAGAGGATGTCATTAAAGAAAAACAAGGTAGCAATGTGATCATGTACACATTAATTTTTCAGAAAGGTTGCTATTTGACAATGTAGTTTCAAGGAATCTACACCTTACAACCTTGACCTGGCCCCTTGTTCTTAAAATTAAAATTTATAAAGGAAACACTTGATAAAGGAGCACAGTCTGCAATTTCGGTATATTTTGAAGGGAAGAATTCGGATTATTTTTATAAAAGTACGAGAAATGTTAATAAAATGTTGTAATAAATGCATCGAAATACAAGATTATATTAAAAAAGAGAAAAGGAATTGTCGATTTTCCTCTAGTAAATCAGACTGAAAACTTTAATTAGAACTTTTGAACCTTAGACTACATTTAGAAGAAGATTCAGAAATGGTTAGACGTTAATGAATTGTCAGTGAACAAACAGTCTATTTTGTTGCGACACGTTGGATCCAATTAATTTTCTGAAGTAAATAGAACATTGTCAAGTTGTGTGGGCTCGTGCATGCGTACGTGCATGCGCACAAATAATCTGTTTTTTCTCTCTTAAACACCATTGCGCCTTGGCATCGCTTCGAGCGTATGAGTTCGGAAATTGCTGTTATGCTCGTTATGTTGTTACTTTGGCTCTCACACAGAGTGATCGGATCAATCTCGTAGCATGGGCGTCGGCATTGGCATCGTCGAAGAAAAGCTTTTCGCTTATTTCTCTCGAACGTTGCATTTGGTTTTCAACGTACATTTTCTCATACACACGCGTTTATATATATAAGAATAGATAAAGTTATTAAAGTTATTAAACAAAAAAAAACAAACCATTTCTAATTGATAGGAGAGATAAAACGTGATGTTTTTCATGTTTAAAGGATTAAATCTGCCACTGATGTCATATTAAATCTCTTTTCTTCGCCGAGGGTGAGAACCCTTCTTATTCCCCTTCTCCTCGCATGAGCAACTCAATTCGCATCTCATGCAAGAACGGTTAAAGTAAACGACATTTTATTTCGTACGCCTCGATGATGGCTCCGAAATATTTCTTTTATTAAAGTTCACTCGCATTGGGGATGTTTTTAGGGATGACAGATGTGAATTATCTCTTGTCAGATAGGAATAAAGAAATAAAGAATTGGGCTCTCTCTACATATACAGAGTATTCCAAATATAACAACCTATGTCTTATAAATATAATTATTATAAAATATATTTTAAGAATTTAAATTTGTTATTTATTGATTGTTATATTTAATATTTACTGTTTAATGTATTAATAATATTAATTTATATTGCAATATATATATTTTTATTTTTAATTATGATTTATAAAGTATCTATGCTATATAAAGACTGGTAGAAGTAGAATTTCAATTATTATATATGCCATTTTATGATAATCCAAACAGTATTGTTAATTCATAGACTACTTTCAGCTTTTTTCCAGATAGGCTTTATTACCAGGCTTGTTAAAGCGAAAGAATTTATTTCAGTAAGACGTGATCAACTTACATGTTGTAATACAATTTGCCTCAAGACTTTAAGACCTTCAACATAAAGGATCGGTTAATCGCGTTAGACGATATCTCGAACTATTAAAAGCATTACGCTGCTTTCCGGAGTCATTTGTAGTTAACTCGCAATTAAGCGCGAACTCGGCGTTGCTCTGGATTCGTAGATTAATAAATCACATCCGCCATTTCTCCCCGCCGAGAATAATCGATGTGATTTGTTTATGTCGGATATAATGATGCGATTTTACACGGCAGGCAGTTTCAAAGTCGCATCGTTAATATGACATAAAAAAATCTCCGCTCCTTGGGGTTGCCGTTAAATATTGACGGCGATTTTTTAAAGACTAAAGGGGAATTCCAGCGCAAATTAAGATTTAAAATTCAGGAAGAAATTATGACATTCTTAATCTTACCTTTTCATTTAACATTGAAAAATCAAGAGGAAATTATGACACTCCTAATCCTTAATCTTTCATCTTCTCGTTTGGAGTTGTCAGAGGCGAGAGCCTACGATCTTTTGAAAAACTAAACATACAAATATAAATAAAAGTCAGGCTCGTATGTATCAAACAATATAATAAAGGTTACCGGCCAATAACGAGCAACAGATTGTTCAAATTCAAAAAGATATATTGTTACAAACAATTGTTAAAATGGGACGTTTCGGCAACACCGTGCCTTCCACAGCCATAACCCATTGTAGGCCAGGGTGTACATAAAAATATAAATAAAGGTCAGGCTCGTATATGGGTTATGGCTGAGAAAGGCACGGTGTTGCCGAAACGTTCCATTTTAACAATTGTTTGTAACAACATATCTTTTTGAGTTTTAACAATCTCTTGCTCGTTATTGGCCGGTAACCTTGATTTTATTGTTTGATACATACAAGCCTGACCTTTATTTATATTTTTATGTACACCCTGGCCTACAATAGATTATGGCTGAGGAAGGCACGGTGTTGTCGAAACGTCCCATTTTAACAATTGTTTGTAACAATATATCTTTTTGAATTTTAACAATCTCTTGCTCGTTATTGGCCGGTAACCTTGATTTTATTGTTTGATACATACAAGCCTGACCTTTATTTATATTTTTATGTACACCCTGGCCTACAATAGATTATGGCTGAGGAAGGCACGGTGTTGCCGAAACGTTCCATTTTAACAATTGTTTGTAACAACATATCTTTTTGAGTTTTAACAATCTCTTGCTCGTTATTGGCCGGTAACCTTTATTTTATTGTTTAAACATACAAAGCTGTAATTTACATTCCTCTGGGAATCTCTCTCTCTCTCTCTCTCTCTGATTGTCATGTTGAAGAGTATCCCATTGAAACAGATTCGCAATAAAGCGAAAGGGATAGTCGCATGCACGGTATAAATGAACGCGGATTAAGTCTCGCGTGCAACGGTGCTTCACTGTCAAGATAACAAGCATTAGTTGGTTTAATTATAACGCCGCTAAATGAAGTTCTCCGCCTTAACGAGCTTTCGTTCCGTTGCACTTGTATAGTTTCATATTACTGCCCGACTACATGTTATGAAATCTCGACACATGCTAATGCTATACATAACTGATATCTCAGCTAATTTCTCACGTGTGGCATTCTCGAAGGAATTATTCAGGGATATTTGCGATACTCCAAAAACTTATTTACTTTTGTAAAGGAAATTGTTCTATTGTATTATACAGAAAAGGATCAACTATTTTTTTATTGTGCGAAACAAGTCGCTTAAATATAACTAACGTTTTTTAATCTATTCAGCTTTTTTCAGAGTTTTGTTCTCCGTTTTAAATAAAACAATTGTAGCAATATAATTTTCACAAATACTTTATTTTATTGTTGCGTGAACTAGCTATGCACAATACTAAATCAATTTTTTTACTACTAGTTTCTTTTTTTAGATATGAAAATTTGATTAATTAATAGCTATATTCAATTAATATCAAACTCGCGTGTTTGAATTTTATTAACTGTATGCTACCTGAAAGTTTATTAACAGAATTTATAACAAGATTGTTTATATGAAGTAGCGTGACATATCGATGTGTGCCTATGACATATGTTTGACATTTTCATGTTGTTTTACACGTGTTATCTGTGGACAAAATAGCTCGGTAAGCTTAATACTCTATTTCTTACAGTTTCTTTAATATATAGGTATGCGTTACAGAAAATAATAAATAAAGTAACAAATTAACTGATTTATTGTATCCGCGATTATTATTACACTTTTATAATTTGAAAAGATAGAAAGATGTTAATAATTAATTATAATGAAGAAGACAAAATCAATTTATTGAGCAATCTCTTGTTCTGCTTTATAAATAATATTACATCACAGGACAGTATAAGCGTATCGAAATAGTAACAGTTTATTAAGATTCCACATTGTTCATCATGTTTTACGTCAGCGTGAATTTTGATCAAATCTATCCAGCTGCGAGTGTCTTGCGTATCAAAAGGTATTTCCGTTTTCAATGAAAATTGATTACTATCCCGTCGAGACTGTACTAGTAACAATGTAGAAAATAGTACGTTTCCCAGAAGAAGTCTTCAATTATGCCTCCTGACGCTAATGTGCGCCTGCAAGTTGTACAGTTATCCGATACTTAATTATCCAAAGTAATAAATCGATTTCCGCGGCGTTGTCCCGTCGTTCGTATAGTTCGAAACAGTATGAGACAGTTCGCGTTTAATATCGTTTGATGTCTTTTAACGTCTCCAATGAATTACATAACATAATTACGAGAACTGAATCCGGATAAAGTTCTGAAAACGGTCCCCCTCCAATTTCGATGAAATTTTGTGAAAAACTTCGTTTTGTGTTAAAATAAAAGAAAATAAGAGAGAGAGAAAGAGGGGGGAGGGGGAGGGGGGACAGATGGTGCCACGCAACGTTCAATCGCTTATGAGTTTAATTCCAAGCATTCCGACAGGCCTTCAATTAATCATAGAATTGTTGGTAAAATATTCATCTATTTCAAGAAAACAGGAAGCACAGAGTTATGCAGCAAAAGCTTAATTTATAGGCACAATAATTTGAGCAATTTAGGCACAAAGCTTAATTTAGGCAGTATGGCACAATAATTTGAAAAAAAAAAAGACATATTATGATTGGTGCCTGACTGTTGGTTCACTCTGTATATACATGTATAAGTATATAAATACTCTGTTAAGCACACACATATATTTTTTTTCTTTGTATATTCGCTATTTTTACATGCTATTTCCAACATTGTTTTAAACTATTCTGTAATTGTTTCAGAAAAGTTATCAACCTGGAAATCATCGAAGAGGATTCTTACGAGAAGGATGCTCTTTTCTATGTCGAATTGGGCGAGCCCTTGCTGCAAGGAGGTGATTAAGTTTTTTAATTCGGGATTTCCCGATACACTTTAAAAATCGTTATGACACTTTTCCCTTCTTTCTCTATACAGGATCAGACATTTAAATCGGTTATGCAAAACAAAAAAGCTCCTCAAAAGAAGTTAAAAATTTGCAGTCAATAAAGCGAACATAATAAAAACAATAATTATAGGACATACCAGATAAATTATTTTAATGTATCGCCATAAGTATTTCAGTTCAGTTTTTTTTTTAGAATAAAAAATTCCGTAATAAGAAAGATATATTAGGAGATAATATTGTATTCATTTTTTTTTCGAGGAGCTTTTTTGCGCGCTTATAAAAAAAACTCAATGTTCAAATTTAAATGCCTTATTTTTGTCTACCTATATATATGAGCGAAATAAGAAGCAAAATCTCGGTTCGAACTTTCGGCATTTGATTTTGATAGCGCCGTCACTTGCTTACGGCGTTCTTTTCACTCGATCCGATGCAATTTTTGCTGATACGAACTTCGGCGGAAGACCTTTCAGTCTTCTGACGAGGATAAATGTAATGGGAAAACTTTGAATCTCTAACAGAAACATCACGTAAAAATTTATCTATTTTTCGGCAATCATGTTTTATAGCAATAAAAATGTGAGTTGTAACATTTAATAAATGTGCATAGATATGTCAAAATTGAAATAATTTTAATAACGAGCACCCGATATTTACCAGAAGAACTGTTATAATATTTATTTAAAAAGAACAATAGAAAGAACATAATTCTTAACACTGTATCTGCGTTATAAACGACTTTTATTTGCCTACAAGTATCTCAGTTTAGTTTTGAAAAAAGCTATAATCCAAAGAAGCTTTAATAAATTACGGAATATTCTCATAAGGTAATACCAATAGGTATGATATTGAGAAGAAAAAAGAAAAAAAAGGTAAATATTGATCGATAAAAGCATGAACGTGACGATTGGCGACGCTATTAAAATTAATCGCGATTAATTATATGATTAAATCGATACATATTTCACGATAAGAACGCTGACGACTTGTTCTTGATGAAAATTGATTTCCACGTGTCTCTTCATGCATGTGTCACGCGCTGGTTCTCTGCCTGGATCCGTCATAATTGAACGTAAGTCTTGAATAAACGGACATTTTGCGCTTGTCCAAATTCTTCTTTCTTGCGCATCAAATTAGTCCTGCGCTGATTGATTGATTAATTGTCACAGTAGTACGTACACATTTTAATACAGATTTAATATAGGATTTTTTATTCCCTATGAATTTTATCATTTCGTGATATTTTCAGGAATTTTACAGCAAAACCAGAAAAAGGAACAAATATTTTTTATAATTGTTAATATGTATAATATATAAATATATATATGTATTAATTAATATTATGAAATTTGTCTTAACCATTTTATGAATATTATGATTTTGTTTATGTTGCTTTTTAATATCTAAACATTTTTATTGTTTTGTATTTTTTAATATAAATGTTAAAATAATAATGTATAAATTGTACAAATTTGTCACTAAATCGACCTTTTATGTTTAATTAATTTAATAGACATTTGTAATTATATTTAAAAAAATATATATATTGTTTTTCATTAATAATTTTTTAATAATAATACAAAAATAATCTTTTTTCTCTTTAGTCTGGATAAAGAAATTAAGTTTTATTTATTTAGTTATTTATCTTACATAAAATCTGAAACACAGGCTTAAGACAGTCAGGTAACGTCCGCTGTAGTGCTTCCCCATAATTATTAATGGCTTTGCCATAACACAAGGCTTCATTCATAATAATTAGTAGAATAGAACAGTTCTTGAAATATAGTAGATCGCTTATTTCGCTAAAAAAAGAAACTAAAACAAACTAAAATAAAGACGCAAAGATAGTGTCATTTACTGGTTTTTCTTATTATACTCTTGAAATGCGTGAGCGATTAATTGACGAATGTGCACATAATTCCTGCAGACTTTTGCAATACTAACTGCATTAACAATTCTGCCTTAACCTCCGTGGTTATTCATGATTCAGATTTGTAACAACAAATTATATATTTTTTAATTACATCTTTTGCCAACTCAGTTTATAAATGTTATATACAGCGAGCCGCTTTTAACACGTCACCATTCAAAATATCCTTGTTATTTTTAATGGAAAGGTCTTAAGAAGAAGTTGTACGCACACAGTTTCAAAGGGTAGATATTATGTTGTATAATAATAGCTTGCTAAATACGAGGGTCGTTCAATAAGTCCTTAGAAAATTGTACACGAAAAATGTTCTAAGGACTTATTGAACGACCCTCGTACCTTTTGATGTTTGCTGTAATATGACGTTAATAAAAGTATAAAGGTATGAAAGTATGAAAGTATGATTTCATTTACAGAAATAGCATGAAATCTAAAAGGGTATAATCTTCAACTAAATAAATCGTTATAACTATAATATTTATTCTTTTGAAACATATAACTTTTTTCTGAAAGATCTTCCTATTTTTGTTGGAAACATTGAAAATATTTTGATGGTCTCGTTTTAGAGATGAATACCCTATATATTATAGCAACTATTTATTTAACTATATGCAAAGAGACTCACCATATTATGGAAGATACTAAAAATAAAAAAGTTACAAATATTTGTGTCTTTAAAAGCAATAGAGATATCTATGTATATTGTTTTAGACATTTTATTCTGTGTGTGCATACGTAAATTTATACGCGAAAGAAAGAAGCAGGGAACATTAAAAAAAATAATAATAATACTAAATTATAAATAAATAAATAGCTGAATAGCTAAACCTTCGCTAATAAAATATTAAATATAATAATCTCAAAAACGTGTCTATAAAGTTTATACAAATGTTAACATCACATAGAACATTCCGCTATTTTTATAAACATTTATGAGCACTTTTTATATCTCACTTGACCTTTTTATTTTAACTCGACACTTCGTTCGGCGTCAACGAAGCTTTTGATCATCGCGTCTTTTTCTCTTCGGCGAATAAAAGCCGTCGTCCGATTTTGTTTCGCGTCCACGCGCAAGTCACGGATTTGCATATTACAAGGCCACGTGAACACGTGCAACGAGCGATGCAATAATGCTCATGCATATGCATCACATATCTAGAATGCACCGGAAATATAAAACTAAAGCTTCTCTTAACTGTATCTTCTCTTTCAATTTGAAAGTCACTTATCCTTATGAAAAACGTTACAAGAAGTTATGATTTCCATCTTACTTTTGCAACATTTTGCTACTAAGTTACGAATCAAGATTCGGTTGAAATAGAGTCCATTCATAAATAATAAAAGATATAACCTTTTTTTTCTAAAATTTATAAGTTTCATATTTTTAATCGCTACGTAGAATACGAGTACCTAATTTTTCAGTACTTTTGTTGAGTAAGTGTCAAAAGGTACGTTAATGCCCCACGCCAGGTGCACACGTGAGCGACGCACGAGCGATGAGGCCATGTATACTCCGCGATCCATCTCGTTGAGCGGAGGCTCCAATATCGCGGTACCTTGGTTAAAGCGCTAATGCCGGTAGTACTTAAACTTTGAAGATTCATAACTCAGGAAGGTCTTAACGAAAAGGCTTATAACTACTGTTCCGAAAATACCTCAACAACAGCTTAGGTATAAAAATAAGAATGAGGATTAGAAAAGATCATCCGAAAATCATTCCTTTTTTGTCCGTACAAGATTAAGTCTTGCCTGAAATATTTTTTCGAACAATACATTTTCCTTTAGAGATGTTCGAAATGATATATACATATTTACATATTTACAGTATGTTAAAATACGTATAATATAATTCCAAAGAGGAAAATAATACTGCACCAAAATAAAATATTTTAATTTAAGTATACTCCGTTTTCTAAAATATTTACATTTTCAAGTTTCAAAGGCGTAAGGAGTGACGATTGTCAATTGCGCCATTTGTCTACAATCTCAATTGCACGGCTGACAACTTCAATTGCATATTGAGAGACTATATGAGTTATTGCGCATAAATAATAATTTGAGATACGGATGCATATTTATACGCAGGCTGCATTGCACACATAACTTTACTACATACATGCGCATTGTATTATACCCAACCGTGCACAAAATAATAAAATTACGGTAGCAGTTTGTACACGTTCGTATAATTAATAACATAGTTGCGCTTTGTTGTTAATAACATTATGTTTTTACGAAAATTATTTCAAACATTTTGTGCACGCCATTTTAGTTCACTTCACATGAATAGTTGCAAATTATCTGTGGAATCGTATGTAAATAATATGGTTAATCAATTGTACGGGTTTGGATAGATTTGCAATTTTCCATGCAAAGTGAGGGTTCACCCCAGAGGGAGAAAATTTGCATAGATTGGTCGTCCGTTGTCTTCAATGGGAAACGAGGTCTATAATTGCACGGTTCCATAGGGATTTTCAACTTTCCACGCCACGCGAATTCAGATGTCATGTCCACCTGCTCTTCATGCATAAGATCTGTCACTTAACCATTTCTAAAACGCGTCTATAACGTAGTGCAATTAAAATACACAATAGAGCTGTATAACGCAAATAAGACACTTTTCTGAACACAAAACAATTAATTTGTCGACAGATTTTTTTAAAAAACGTTCTCTTTTCTATTCTTTTCACAATGCAGCTTTCACATCGCCAAGCGATGATTTTTACTTTTTAAACATTTGTACAAAAGAATATTAAGCCGCGTGCTTAATATTCTATCAAAATTTAAATAGAATATTTTTTTAAATTAAATATTACGAAAAAATGTGCAAATACTCTGAAATAATTTTCGCAGTATGCGTAAACAAAAGTGTTTGCTTCTGCAAAGCGCCTAAAATAATTATTTTACCAATGTTAAGAATAATACATGTACAATCAACATAATTTTCTTATTTTATGTGTGCAAAGTGATTATGTACACATCGCATGTGCGTGCGACATGGCTATATATTGTACATGTGTATGTGTGAAGTAAGGTCATGTGTGCAGTGCGATTTGCACGAAACTGCAAACACATCACGCATCGTTATCTGAAATTATTACTTTGCGTAGGTGGACGATATTAAAAAATCAACGTTCAAGCAATTGATTTTTCATAATCGATAATATCTCAGAGATATCAATAATGATCGATTTGTGATCTCTTTTTTATAGCATTTAATACCAAACATAAATAAAATTTAAGAATAACTTTGATCGAGGTTTGATTAATGAACGGTTAAGTCAACAAGCGTAAGTGCTCGCAACAAAATTTCTAGCTATGTAATTCATCATTCTTAATCTAATCTTTCCCTTTGCATGTCAAATTACGAGAGAAATTAATAATTCCATCTACGATAACAAAGTACTATATAAGATATTTCTGGACAAGATGACCGTCAATTAAGTTAATCAGAGTTAAGTTAATCGGTCGAGGTCACTCTAAGGGCTCAGATACAATAAACGGTAATAAGGAACAAGGAATTAAATATAATGAATTAAGAATAGGGAATTAACTTTTAATTAATTAAGAAAGACATATGCCTTAGTCTACGCTACGGTAAAACAATAAATTTATGTATTTGCCACACATTCAATAAAGCCTGCTAACAAAACTTAATAACAACGAATAAAAAAGATCGATATAGAGATTAATTGAATAAAAAAAATTCTCCATCGGGAAACTAATTAGTTCCTTGACAAAGAAGCATTGGACATTGATTAATCGACTTTTGTCCATCTCTATTTTTGTGCAGTGATGCCTGATAGGCTATCGCTTGTGGGCAATTGAGACTGTCGACAATTGAGATTGTAGACAATGCGACATAAGTGAATTGCAGACGCTATTCGCAATCGTTTTGCAGTCAGAGTTCTCCGTTTGGAGCATCTTCAATAATCTTGCATTAAATACATATATCATTAAATTTGTCTTGGCAGCGGCTAATCCATAAATAAGAGTACGATGTTTCATTTGATAAAGCAAGTTGAGATAATTTAAGTTACTGAAGGATCTAATATTAATTTTTTATTTTTTTAGCATTGTATATCTTTTTATATTTTTACAGTCACTATCGATATAATAATATACGTATATAATACGAAGGCATTAAATTTTCTTTATTAGTAATTAGGTAGTCCTATCACTTTACTGTTTATTTGTAGATTACATATAAAAAAATATAAAGTTTGAATATCTCTTATTTTAACTTTTAAATAAATCTACTTTAATAATTTTAAATGTAAAAATGACGAGAGCAATTTATTTGTGCAATTTATGATGCAAAAAGGCTGTGGTTTTATGATAAAAATTGCTTGTATTACCAAAGTCGAAAATATATTCTATTTTTGAGATAATATTTTTTAATTTATAATAATTAAACATTTTTTATTGATTTAATTATTGCCATCTAAAAGCTAAATCTCTTTTTTGAACATTCTATTTAATTAATAGTTAGAAAAATGTTCAAACATGATTTTTAAAATTATAATATTATAAATTCATAATAACTTGCATACTAGCTGAAAGAATGCATCTTTAAAACTTTAAGCAACATCGTACCCTTTAAATGCGCGTCGAGAGTCTACACGCTTCTCTCGCTTGGAGATACTAAATTTTCGCGTATCTATCTATAAATACCAGCGGAGCTTGCCAAAATCATGTCGGTGTCTCCCGGATCGATGCATATCTAGAGGTGTTCACGATATACTTGAGTAGTAGCAAAGAACCAATAACTCGATTCTTAAGTATTCTTGAAATCGATTATCTTTTAGTAGTAAAATAATCGATATGTTATCGAATATGTCGAATGCACCTAAAATACTAAATATACTAACGATTGTTTGAAAATTGTACAATATATAATAATATAAAATAGCCTACATCTTTTTGTAGCATTTGGCTTACAATTAAACTAAATTCACACTTTTAACTTGTTATAGAATTATGACACATTTTTGTAATATTTTGTGTAGTTTTCTATTTTTACATTTATTTTTAAAACCATTTGGGTAGCGTGTTAAAATCAGAATAAGAATAATGGAATTAGAATAACCAAATGCATTTTCCTCAATGGTATTTAATTTTGCATGTTGAAAAATGCTCTTTCTTTATTCTTTCTTTCTTCTCTTTTCTCCTTTCATGATCGAGCTAATTATTCAACTAATAATTTAAGAGTTCAATGAAAGGGAAGTCGATTAGCCCCCCCTTTCTAGAAGGGGTTGAGGGTGAAGAGTGCTTAAAATGAATCTTGCAGGACGTTAATAGTTTGCGTGATAGAGATCATGAAACCCTGCTAAATATAATGCAAATAATTAATGGTTTTTTACGGCATTCTTGACTTTATTTACTGTTTATGACAAAAGATTATGCGAAAAGTTTTGCAAACACTATAAAATTTGAAGAAAGCTCGTTTTCGATGTCCCTTTTTTGATACTCGTTTAAACGAATTTAGAGGACAAAATCTTCTTCTTCTTAGTACAAAAGCTTTTTTATTGAATGTATCAATAGTGAATATTTAATAAAACACAATAATCTAAAGTATCAAGTTTTGGGGGTAAAGTTTCTCCAAGTTTTGTGATATTCCTAAAACTTTCAGATAACCTTTTGTCGTAACTAGTAAATAAAGTTATTCAAGATCACACAATGGACCACACTGCATATGTAAAATATAAAGCAACTGTAAACTATAATAATTATAAAATAATAACGTAAAAAATGTTGTAATGATATAAAAGAATCTATTTTTAGAAAATTTTCATCATAGCTTAAACATGCGTTTCTCTGACGCGATAATGACTGCGCGAAATTCTGCGTCAAATATTCCTGTTTAGAATCACTTAGATGTTGGTAAAATAAACTATTTGACAAGCTAGTAAATGTTAAGTGATAGAATTAATAAATGGAAGAGAAAAGTCGTAAAAATATAACCGGATGATCTGCATTACTATCGCATATTAGCTTGCACTATTATTAGGCACGTGCCTACACGTTTGCACTTATTTCTGCATCGATTCAAGGATCGTGAGCAGACGGTTAGAACACGTGTCTGTCACAGTTCTGCACTCTAATTACAAAAATATGTTTACGTCTGATATAAATAATTTATATTTGATACACAACGGATAATAATAAATATGTAGGTACCACATATAAATTATATATATAATTCAAGTTTCTTAATTTAATATATTTTTATAATCAAACTAAAACTTTCAAAATTACATTTTTATATAAACTTTAACACAGAATTTTATAATATAACGTAGCGTGATATTCTTGTTTCAAAAATTTAAATTAAATTATGTTTTAGAAAATCATAATTTAATTTAAACTGTACGTTCTTTATATTTTAAAATATTTATTTTGAATATTAATATACGTTATTAATACAAAATACGTTATTATATATATCTTTTGTAACTGATGAAACAAGATGATATACACAGCGGTATTAATAATATCTGTGTAAACATGCAAATATTAATATTGTGTTGAATACAAGTATTCATGTGTGTCTCACATGCAAAACACTATATTATATGGCAATTTATATTATGTTATACTCTCATTACAAGCGTTCGAAATTTCCGGGCTACAATGCGTGAAATAATGCAAATGCGTTTGGCACGTGCACTCGCACTCGCACCGCATCGGCGCAGTAACGCGTCGCCGAGAATTTAAAATTATCTCGTAGCGTCGCGCGTAATGCCGAGTATAAAACGGTAAATACCGTCTGACACCAATTATAAACCAGACTGACGAAGTTCACCAACCACCGACTCCGTCTGCGTCTTCTCGGAGATGCATATAAACGCATCTGAAACCCACGTCTTGATACGAGTTATACGCCGCGTAAAGGGCTTAGGGCAACGGTTAACAGTTAGGAGAAAAGCGATCTAGAAATCTGTCATTCAGCTCATTTCTGGCACCAGTGAAAAGTATATCCATCATACTAATATCGCGCTATTTGTCCTGTAGTTAAAAGTAAATCTTGCACTATTGCAGCAAAATAGTTTCTCGAATAAATCTACTATACATATATTGCCATTCAGATTTTCGTCGATGAAATGAAGAACAATAATTCTATCGCCAATAATCTCGTACATTCACTGTTCAATGCCTTTATTCGTGCCGAATCTGCTGGAAATAATGCTGGATTGTTTGATGAAAGGTGCATATATAAAAACGATTCTACAGTTCGTAAATGTTTAGCAGGAAATAATACTGAATAAAAAAAAAAAATAAATTGTCACTTTGAAATGTTGAGCTCAAAATCCAACCCGATTTATAAAATCTGTGCTGATTGTGCTATTCAGTTCTCGATGTAGGCTGAGAATGATACGGATGGAATTTACGGCGGTGAAGGACACGGATTACACCGCCGCGCTCTGACTAATGCCATATTCACGTGCAATTTGATGCAAGCTAATGCGAGGATTTTGAGCCACCGTGACAAGAGCGCAAGTTTCATTTCCTTCCTTTCCGTTGCTCGCTTTCGACGATCACTTTTACAAGCAGCTGAATTTCTGGTTTTTTCGCAATTGTGTACATTTTGGAATATTTGACGCAAAAACGATGATGATACTGTTCGGCATATAAAGCTGTAACTTTCATTTTTATTTAATTCTCTTTATAAGAATCATATTAACTTGCTTGTTAATCATGTCAATTCTTAAAGAATTTTTAGATATAATGTAAGTTTGCATAAATGTTATATTTTTTGTTATCAAACTGCAAGGCACACATATAAGTTTGGTATTCTTGATTTTGATATTTTGAGATTATTCATAATATATTAGACCATATCAGAAATTCCGATTAGTAATGCTATAAATAACGGCGGCGAATAAACAAGGTTAGAAGAAAAAGAGCGAGAGGAGGAAACTTTGAACATTGTAATGGGATCCATGGTCTTTTGCGGCCCGTATGAGTCAGGAAAATCCACGACGAATATCGCGTGACTGATCTAGCTCTATGTCGATTCTATATAGAACTTTAAATACAGTCTGACGTCAATCACAAACTAGACGCGACGACCAGAATTGTGTAACTAGTTGTAACGTGTATTTGACACAAAATGTATGTCAGACGGCAAACGACAAGGATTAGCTAATTTGATACTTTCTATTTTTTTTGTTCTTAAGATTCACTTCAATTATTATAGATACGACTTGTACAGTTTTTGTTATTCTGCTCTTGGAATTATAACAATTAGAATAGAAATTAATCTTTTTCCCATTTTACGATAGATAATATAAAAAATTAATATAATAATAAAATATAAATATAATAAAGCAAAAAACACAAAAAGAACAGTAATAATAACAATGAAAGGAAAATATAATGATATAATGACAGTAATGATTCAAATATAATAATGATCAATGTTAATAATAATTTATTTTTATCTTGTATTTTAAAAAAATTGACAAGACGTAATTTCATATTTTTTTTAAATACAATTGTCTTTTTTATCAAATAAATATTAATTAATTTTATTATCTCTGTGCATATAATTTTGTTATTAACTTTATTAATTTTAATTAACTGTTCTTTTTTACAATTCTTTCAAATATATCATTATTTATCACGTGGATCATTATCTACATTCTACTATATATATTGCGTTCTTGTTGATAAGAATAGAGAGGCAACGAACTTACGGACGACCCCATTATTACATTTCCAATAATATACGCCCAGAGCTCACGTCTCGTTCGGTCGGTGTTGCAATTTCATTTATTTTCTGAACTCCATCCATTGTGTAACGTGCTGCGTTTTATGGTCAGGATATCCTGTATTAAGCCCTGCAGGTGATTATATTTCTTCCTTCCGTATAAATCGCTCTCTCGAATTTAAAAACTTGTTTATAACAGTTATTTTCCCCTTTTAATTGCTCGTGGTGTATAATTCGCGTTTGTACAAAAGTTGTACAAAATGTCTGCTTACATTATACTTTAATTCTTATACGCTTTAACGCATGATTAAAGAATACAAATTGGATACCCCGTTTTTATCGAGGTTATTTTAAAACTTTAAAACACCTGTCTCAAGATGTTTCTGCGAACGCGACGATAATTCAGGGCGACCATTAAATATGGACGTGAAATGTTTTGCTATGGCAGATCAGAAGTTGTTTCCTGTGCGAGTATACTTGTCACATCGCAATATGCAAAAGTTCACTTTCTATGTAATGGTAACGCCATTACGATTGTATTGCGGTGTATCATACAAGGCGTATTTTACTTATGGGCACTAAGGTGCAATCAAGAATGCGGTATTGCTTATAAAACGCGTGTTTACGAGTTAGACGAAACGTTAATGTCTATTTAATGATCGATCAGCTCATCGTATCATGTACATACATACTAACGATCACTGCGTGAAATTCTGCGAACGCACGATTCACGATTTTATATCTGTCATTAAAATGTCGTAATATAGCAAGTTGCACTGAACCAAAACTGTACATGAATGCAATAAAAGCATTCATTGTAGTAATACAAAATTTATTAAAATTGATCTAATGAGTTATCATAATGATTTAGGGTTTATAAAATAATTTGAATATTAAACTGTTACTACGATCACCTAGACATCACTGCATGGCGTGAAATTCTGCGAACGCAGATTTCACGATTTTATATCTATCATTAAAATGTCGTATGGCAATTTGAAAAACCAAACTTTCAGAAAATTTCTTAATTAACCATTATTTTTCTTAATATTATAGTATTAAGAAAATAATGATTAAACAAACATGAATAAAGCACATAAATACGCAACGCGTAAATATAAAAAAAAAAGTATACACGCGTATGTAAAATGTAAATAAAAGGTAATAGGTTTATATTATTAATTGGAATAAGATATTGAGTCTACTTGAAAACATAATATTTAGCGATGAGAGATTTTTATATATACATGTATATCTATGACGATTTAATTGATAAGGCGATGTTCATTCATTGTGATTAATCATGTATAACCTTGATAATAACGCGCTGTGAATGAACATAACGAATAAAAGATAACGCACTGATTGCTAACACAGTTTTACGCCTGTACGTGTATTCGATTCTGTTTCCTACAGTTATCTTCTACAACCAAATGCATTACTGAGAACAGTGCGTTTATATAGCGGTTAAATTTCTGTATAATATATATTTAAAAAAAAGAAAGAGAGAAAAAGATAAATAAGTCATTTAATTTATATAATTAATTATGTAATTTAATCGCTCGTAAACAAAAAGAATCGATAAGCGGCGTATTATGTGTGCGTTCTTGTGTGAATGCGAGAGCGCATATATGATTATATCATTTTTAAGTGACTGATAAATGATGATGACATAATAATGAATAATTAATAATAAATTAAGTCAGATGAATGATAATAACATGCATTTATTTATTTAACTAAATTAAGTAGATATACTCTTATTAAACAACATGCATTTATTACTACAATCCAGTTATATAAATTATATGCAATTGATGATCGATTATTATGATAAAATGTACAGAAAGAATTAGAGTTTTATAATTTTTAATCGTAATTCCTGTAATAAAAAATTAGTTTACATTTACTTATAAAGTTTTATAACTTTTATTGTTTTCCACAACAATATTTTATAATTTTTATTTATTTTATTAAACATATGTCATTTTTATTTATAATATTTCACGATAAATTTTTGCTATTTTACATTTATGATTTATGCGATAAAATTTTATGATGTTTATTTATGATTTTTATTTTTGTAAATTTTATTTACAATTTTTATTTATTATTTTACACATTTCTCATTTTTATTTATAAGTCTTTGCTGTATTTATTCATGATTTGTACTGTCACAAGGCGCAACTGATATAAAGCCGAAATGAACGGTTACTATCATAAAAACACGTCGAAAGCAACAAGCGTGGGTTGAAATAAATAACACTCGAGATTAGAATATTATGTGATGTTCACTGATAAATAATCATTTTGAGCATAAGTTTCCGTGAAAACTGTGCTGGCAACAGTTATATATTTAAATAAAAATAATGTGATACATATCATATGAACGAAAAATAAGTCACTAAGCAGAATTGGCAATGGAAATTTTATATTAGGAAATAGTTTTTACTCGTAAGTTTAATTTAAAACGAAATATTTAAAAAAAATGAATGATAAAGTCGCATAAATGTAA
Organism: Temnothorax longispinosus; assembly: GCF_030848805.1. Taxonomy (NCBI): domain Eukaryota; kingdom Metazoa; phylum Arthropoda; class Insecta; order Hymenoptera; family Formicidae; genus Temnothorax; species Temnothorax longispinosus. The sequence continues at coordinate 16,468,456 of NC_092368.1, forward strand.
ACGCTGATAAGAACAAAGTAAACGTGACCTGTCGGAAGCCAGTTTTTCCTCCGACTTGCTGATAAATAGAGGAAAATAACTTCTATCATAATGAAATATCCTCTCATGCGTGACTGACTATGTTATTCGTGCTAACGAACTTGGATAAGCGCGAGGAATTGATCCTTACTCATGCGAATTAAAATACAACTTCCATCGGAAATTCAGTTTCAATTCTGTCATCTTTGAAAAGACACAATATAAGCGATATTTGAATTTTAGTCTATTTTTGTCAACAACACTTTTATAATAAATAATAAAAATCCCACATTATTACAAAATACATATGTATAATAATATAAAATCATATTACGATTTGTATGATAAAGCAGATAAAGTTCAGATAAAAAAAAATATTTTTATTCTTAGCGATTTTACCTTCTAATATAGTTTCGATTAATGTCATGAAGAATTAATTATTTCAGAAATTCGAGTAAGTTATAATAAAGTTATTTTATTTAAATAATACATTGAGATTCGCGCGTCTGTGAGAAGAGAACGAGTATAAATACAAAATTATTTTGCCTGTAAGGGATGCATTTTTTTGTTAATGTATAAATATATAAATTTTGTTGTTTAAATGCATATTTTATCTATTTAAGAGGAATAGAAATGAGTATGAAATTCTGGCGATTTGTTACGTTTTTTGCGTGGCACCTAATTAACCCACGGCTGTTTGCTTTTAATTAAGGAATTAATTAATCTTTCCAGGTCATGAAAGTTTTGGATCTTATGTTTATATTTGAGACTTTTTTATCTCATTATATCAACTGTGGCTGTTACTTTAACAATAAGTAAGATAGTTTATTTCCAGTTTCGATAAGTTGCAAAATTTTTCTCGGATAAAAAAATTTCTTTTGATTTTTTAAATAATTTAAGAAAAGCTGAATCGTTTCCATCGTTATTTTCCACTTATAAGAACCCTGGACACACGAAATGCATAGCGTAGCAAGCGTATAGCATAAGACCGTTGGATCAATGAGCATCTAATGTAAATTAATATGGTGATTTTATACTGGATAGTTTGAGCATTGGTTTAGCGGTCTTATACTATGCTTATGCTGGGCTATGCATTTTGTGGTGTTATAGCCTTTAGTCGGAAAATGTTTTTTGTTTGTTTCTGAAGTCCTGACGATAACAACGGCAGTAACAATAAGGTAACAAGGACCTGGTCAAGTTTACTATAAATTTACTATAAACTTTTAATCAGTTGCTCGTTGAATTTCTGCTGACTGGTCTCGAAATAACGCGTCTAATTTACTACTTAAAAGTAACCTTACCGCGACGTAAGTTACGTTGGCCGCAAAGCGCCATACGTTGCTTCTAAAAATGGATTCCCGGGCTAAAGCCGAGCGAACTTTGACGGCGAACAGGTCGACAAAGTATTAGCGAATAAGTGATGCATTTATGCAACAATGTGTCTCTAAAAAGAAATCAATTAAAGAAAATGTGATATTAGAAATAAAATAGAAATAATACAAATAAAAATGAAGGAAATAATCAAATAAAGTTAAAACAAATAATACAGTATTCTAAAACATTCCAAACTGGAAATACATCTTTACTTGTATATACATTTAATTACAGAAAATATTCAAAAGCAAGAGCAATATAATTATAGGTATATAAAGTATATAAATTACAAATTTATAACTATAATAATAATTAATAAGTAACTAGTAAATTAATTAGTAAAGAATAAAAGAAAAAGCAACAAACATTATTTAATTAACGTTAAAATTCTGAATATAACTTAAGCAATAATAATTTATCTTCAGGAAATAGTTTAAATACTGTAACAAGTTGCAAATTAAGTATACGCGGCAGAGAAAGTGTACTAGAAGATAGAATTACAGATCTAAAATATCAAGGATGAATTTATATATTCGTTAATAATTGAGAAAGTTCTCGTAATTTTACTTCTGAGAATTTTCAAGCGCGGTGCAAGTTTTCCATGAAGTATAAATTATGTTTAAATAAAATTTCTATCGACAGCGCGCGGTAGAAAGCGGGAATAATTAAACGATGCGATATTACCAAAAGCGAGAGTAAAAGCGCGGTTCTCGATCGCTTTATGCTCGAGGCTAATCACGCGTTTAATATAGACCCTTTATTAATATTCCATTGATAGATTGATCAAAATATTGCGTCATCTCTTAACTTCTTCACTTGGAACTTTCTTAACTTCTGGGCCATCCCCCCAATTGCAGTGGTCGTTCGGGTGATCCATGATAAACCCAGTCTCGCATTAAGCACCCCCATTGCTAACCCCACATCCATCTCTCGATCGATCTATTTTACTCTTGCAGTAACCAAGAGTAATTTCAGCTGCTACATCGACCTATATACGTGCTCAACCACTCGGTTAAAAATCGCCGCGTACTGCAGTTTTTCTGAGTTTCGCTTTGAATGTTGATATAGCGCAACGTGGCATATTTAATTTATTAAAAAATTTCTCCTCTCTGCAATTGTATATAATAAAATTAAAAGTTTTGTGGAAATGATAAATATCTATACATCTGTCATACAATCTGTACGTTGTCAATTCAAAAAATTATCTTAAAAAGAAAAACATAGACATATTAAATAAAAATAAATAAAAAAATTGATAAAGAAATTAAAAGTACGAAAGGTGTATGTAAAGAATATATATCTAGATCTAGAACCTAGCTTTGATTGAAATGATTTTTATTTCGATATGTCATGACCCTCGCGTGGTCATGACCCTGAGTAAGCTCGCGTATATATACATACATTAACTTATACCCTTTTCAACCAAACAACTGTGAAGTAATATTTTTGCTAATTAATTAATTATACGCAAATCAGTGTAGGTGAAGTACTAATTAAATATTTAAAACGGAAAAAAGAATTCGCGAAGATTTATCTCATTTCGAATAATTATATAATTTCTGCAATTAAAATATTCAAACATTTAGAGCTATGCTGAAGCAACGCTTGTCGCTTTAAATTCTTGAATGTTAACTGCCATATTGCATTGCGCTCCATTCATAAAACGTAGAACAATATTAAAAGCATGTTCGTTAGATAATCGGTATTATAGCTATCGATTAAACCTGTTAGTGAAACTCAATTGCTGTGACTGAGAGATACGATAATCTAAAGTACCTTCAACTTGACGGCTCGCGTATAAATATAACGATTTGCCTCGCTGTTTGCTGCACGCGAGATAACATCGTGTTGATATTCTAATATAGTAAGTACCTTTCAGTTTTTTGTATAATTTTTTAACTAGGCAGTTATAATAGTTTAAAATCAATCTTTAATTAAAAAAAAAATCTTTTAATTTAAATAATGTGTTCATTTCTGACAAATAGATTTCTGAAGTTTTTTAAAATTTGAAAAAAATTTTACTGTATCCATATACTGAATTTATAGTTTGCTCTCGTCCTGCCATTTCTTATGTTTTCCGATAATTTCGACGTTTTGATCGAGGAGCGCTCGTAAAAATTCCACTACCGTTAAAAAAAACCTTGCGAAATGAGACGAGGTTTTCCGCCGCCATTTATTTCTGACTCCCCGCTACCAATCAAGTTTAAAATATTCTAATGGAAAAGCCAGGACCATATTTAGTTATCAACGCTTGTATTCAATCACCGCGTTCCAGTTTCGCTGCAGCTAGAAATTTTTCGATTGCGAAGTTTACCCAATAAAAAAATGGAACAGTTTTTTCTCGTAAGTATCTCGTGCTTTCTTTTATTTTAAGATTATTTACTCTAAGTAGCTCAAATAAGCATTTGAATTTCGTAACAGATAAAAAATAAAAGGTGTATCATACGTGTTTTATTGTTAGTCTCAAAAGAACTAAAAAAGAGATTTTTCAACTCATTCAACATTAAGTATAAAATAAAATTTAAAACTGAAATCGCTTTATTTTTTATATGAAAAGTAAAGTTAATAATAAGTGAAGTTAATAATAAATTTATATTTGCATAAAAATGCGAGCGCGTAAAGTATTTTTGTGTTGAGCTAACTCACATTGTGACAAAACTCACTTAAAATGCGTCGCAATGCGTTATTACATTCGAGCGAAGGAAGCAATACTGGGAAATGTGCTAGAAAGTTTGCACAATGCGGAATAATTCCCGAGACGAATTACATTCCCTTTACTGCAAATTTTATACGCGCCGGCTTTTTCAACGAAAGACGTATTTCGAGGGCAATAAATCGCACCCCCGACTGCATCTGGCGTTCATCGACCGATCGTTCATTGATCTTATCCATGTCTGGGACAGGAATAATCTACCATTGCTAATCCCTTGCCCTCTCCATCTTCCCTGATAAATTGTATTCCCGCATCTTTTGTTCGAATCATTCGGGTTCGATAAGTTTCAAGTTCGACGACGTATTACACCGATAGCTTTGAAAAGTAAATTTAGATCAAATTTGATTAACTCGCTGCATCTTTTATACATATCAAGGGTATTAAAATCCATTAATTTTAAAAGAATAGGATAAAAAATACCATATCATTAAATCCTATATAATATTTTTATTGTTATTATTTATTTAATTATATACGTTGAATAATTATAACAGAATACTCTTCCAAAGATTTTATTTTCGAGTATGCTATAAATCTCACGGTGCTAATTGATTTTGACCTTATTTTAACTGAGTTTTGAGATGTACATAGTTACGTAAAGTTCCGGAAAAGTCTCTTTTCCGATTTTTGTAAAGGTTGGAAGCATTCAAAACACTTTCAGATCGATATAGCTGGGGATTTTCACACAAGTGAAATGTGAATACAGATCATAAAAACAAAAAGTGGTAAACAACAAATATAGTTTACGTTGAAAATACGGATACGGATACAATTATGAAATTGTACCCCAACAAAGATTATTATTGTATTTTGCAAACGCCAATAGTATGCTGTAAATGTGATAAATGCGATTTTATTACATAGTATAATATTATTACTTTATTATTATTAGGTATTATTAAATATAATAACCTGACTTTATTAAATAATGTTTATTATTTTACTTTATATTTCAAACTACATTTTATTGTAAAATATTATTTTCCGCTTATCCAGTAAATTATCAAAAGCTTTTTATAATTACATATTATAAAACATTAAATACTTATTTTCATTGTTATACTTAATGTTGAAATTAGTGACGCAATAGTGATCTGACAAAATATATTTCGCGAGACGCGAAGTTTAGGAGGGTATTACTGAGATAACGGAGGATACATCGATCCTGAATCAAGGAAAAGTCGAGTGAAATTGAATTTGCCAATGCGGAAAGCTAACCCACCGGGCTTTAGTCGAGATATGAGCTATAAGAAGCTTTTATAGAGTAATACTAGAATACAGTAAAAGGCAAACAAATTTATATCTGCTTACAAAAGGATGTTTCTTGAAATGAAAATTTGAAGTAGATAAGCAATTAAAAAATAATACATTTTTCTAATACAGATATTTTAACTTTCCTGCTGTGTTTGGGGCATAACTCTGATCGTTTAAAGAATAAGTTTGTCCGCTAATTGATTTCTTACATTGGAAAGTGTAAAAATAGTCTATAGACTTTTTTTGCAAGAGATTTTTAAAACAGAAATATATATATAAACTGTATATACACAGTATAAAAAATAAATTTTTTCTGTAGAATTTTGTTATTTTTTAAAGAAATTATATATATCTCTACATTAAAATTTTCCAATGGAAACTCTGTACAATTATATATAATTTTCTCTAATAATAATAATACTTTTTTTCTCTATCTCTCTAACTTTTATTTATTCTTTTATTTCTCGTGGCTGTCTTTTATTTTGGCACATATCCCGGATTTATTCCTACTTTCTTTTATTTTTACGATGAAATACGATCATATACTATCACGGTTGTGGACAGAAGATATCGACAATAAATGCGTCATTCATCATCGATCGAACCATCCGGTGCAAAGTATCGATCATCCCTCGATGACGGAGATATATGTGGTTATCGAGTATTATTTATGCGTTGATAGCACAGCAGACTTATTTTGTACAAAATCTTCAGTATACATCACATTGCCGAACTTTTTATCGTTATACATAAATAATATTTAGACTACTTAATATATCGTTCGTAATTTTAACATGTATTTTATAATAAATTTTAGCGATTAAACGTCTCGCTTGGGTCTTATTGCCCGTATCAAGTTTTAATGTTTTTAATTATAGAGTCTTTACATAGCTATTAATATATCGTTCTTTACATGTTAACATTTCTTCAGACATAGTTGAATAATACGGCTCAAAATATTTTTGTCAAAACTAACTACTGTACTAACTATATAAGAATGACGAAATTAATATTTATATCTCCACATTTGTATGCAGCCGCATAGAACAATGTTTTCTAGGCTGATTGTGAATTTAGTTTCACACTATATGCGCTGGTAGAAAAGTGTCAATGCAAGTGATGTGAGTCGATGCGTGGTCAGACACGAAGTACGAGGCACGGAATTAGCTTAAGAGAGGTGTGCGACTATAATTCATGAGACCAATCGATAGTAAAGCCGCGACTATGCGAGAAAGCGACTGTTTGTCGCGTTTGTCGTCTGTGTTTAAGGTCTATTTAAATAGATTTACATGTACAGAGGATATCGATCAATCAATTGTCTAATATTGTTTCCACACAATCAATCTTTAGTCGGGTCGGAGTGTCATGTGTGAGTTTATCTTTAACAATATATACTAATAATGTTATTAAGTCTTTAATACTATACGCGTTTTATATGGGTATACATATATAAAATTTAATATACCTATATGGAAGTCAAGGTATTTTAGAAGCTAAATAGAATTATATTTACCAAGTATATGAATTAGTAATATATATCAATATAATAAATAAAAATAATAGCACTATATATTACTAGTTAAAATGAATATCATAATTATAAGAAAATAATTTTAACAAAAAATAAAAAATAAAATATTTTTAAAGAATAATTAATAATTCTTAATATACTAAATAAAATGCTCTGTTTATAATTTTATAACTTTGTATAACTCTATATATTTTTTAATGACTTTAGAACTGTGTCGGTAGATCTACGTTTCGATGTTAAAATTATTTTCTTGAAGCTATAAAAAATGCAGCACTTTGCTAATGCAAAAATGGGTCATTCAATAACTAAAAATATCCAATAAAGAAATTTTCAGCGGTACATCTCGCATATTTATCATGTCAGACTGGAATTAATTAAAACTCTTAATTAACGGAAAAACTGTTTCGCTGTTCCTATCTGACCATGAATCGGCTCTCTACTTATTCTGTTATGGAACATGTCCCGTGACATTATTAAAGCAGCAAGACGCGATTTTCTGGTTTCAGCGGAAGCAGGAATGGCTGCAGCGGCGGAGATGAAGCAGCCGGAGGAGAGAACGGAGGAAGAGAAAATGGCACTGCTGGGTAGACCGCGCCTGGGCGAGGTGTTTCGAGCGCAAATCAGGATTAAAGAATCTAAGGAGTTCAAGAACACTGTGGATAAGCTTGTCCAGCGAGCAAATGCCTCCATAATACTCGGTGAGTTCCTAATATGATCTCTTTTCGGAACATCTGCTATAAGATGTAAGATATATAGCTTATGTACTCATACGCGCACGTACACATGCACATACAAAGTATTTTTGGACTCTTTAGTATTACCTATAACCGAGCAGTAAAAAATCCAAATATATTTAACTTTTAGAGACATTTTTCTTAAATTGTTTCTTTCGAAACAACCATCAATATAAAAAATTTAGTTCACATTTTTTACTTACAATTAGTTTTTCACGAGAGGTCACACCTTTTTTTATCATATTACCACGTCATGTACACATTATTTGTATTATTAGTATAGATATATTTATTTATATTAATTATAAAGAATAATTATATAATTTTGATATTCATTATGATCATTGCTGACAATGAGAGCATCCCTTAGTTATGCACGTCCGCGGCAGCTCTTTGTTAAAACATGAGAGGCAAGAGAGAGAGAGAGAGAGGGAGAGAGAGAGAGATAGGGGGAACAGTGGATAAAAATCGGTCCGAAAATTTGAACTAAATTCTGTTTCATAATTGTGTAAAATATAGTTAGTAAAATTTCTTACGCGTTGTTTCTTCTTCACAAGAAGAATACATTTCTTCGCATGTATCGAAGATACATGGCTCTCTTCACCAACTGCCATAAATTTATTATTGAACACACAGTATGCGCCTAACTCAACCTAATCTTTCCCGACGGAGGATAAAATGCGTATCACGGGATGCGCGAGCATCTAGATTGGAGCTCTTCAGAAATGCAACCCTGAGGAATGCGACGTTATGTAGAGGCTCGTGAAATTCAAGACTCCCTCGACGCAATGTGCATGATTCTTACATTTATGCGTTTTCTGCGCACATCTTTTTGCCATATATTTGCTATGCAACCGTTTCGGATCGCGTACTTCGTATATTTCTTCATATCTCGCGCAGCTTTTTCTAATGTGCATTAAGCTATATAGATGCATGAGCTGCGATTTGAATTGCAATAAACTTGATATTCAGTATATTAAATGTAAATACTTTTAAATGTAATTATTATTTTTACATTACTCGCATATACTTACATATATTATAAAATACTTTATTTTTATTTTACAGATAAAAATTAAGATTTTTTAAGTAAAAACTTGTTGAATTTATAAAAAAAAAAAAAAAACACTTGTATGACTTGCACAACTTTTACATGTGACAGATATACATTAATAATAAAAATTACAGATACAAAATAATAAAAATAGTGTTGGACATATTAAGCAATTATTCCAAACCTATGTATCTAATCTATATATTCTATGACTGTAATGGTTAAATACTTTATTGTTTTATAATTGATAGCATTGAAGGTTCTAAATTACTTTTATGTTTTAATGTTTATTCAGGTCAAGTCTACCATCTTTTCTCTCTCTCACATGAGCGTGCCCTTCTTGTTTAGACGTGCTTTTATACTTCTCGAACTCTGAGTCTTGTTATAATAAATCAGAGAAATATAGTATAATCACTTGGCTCGCTTTATTTCTCACGAGATAACCCTGCACAGAACCGACTTCTAACAAATAGAACCCTCCGGACATGGCGTAATTGTTACCTCTTATTACGAATACCGTAAACTTCCAATGGAAGCCTTGAAAATGATCGTATTGAATTTGCTTTAGATATTGACTTCGAACATAGAAAACACGAATACTTATATCAGCAATAAGTTATTTTTTATTTGCGCTCCAGAGGCTTTCCTTTTCTTCACGGCAAGAAATTATTCATTATACTTTACGTTTCTTAAAAACATTTCTGAGAGGCTATCGATAAAAACTTCGGTCGAGGCACAAAGAAACAGAAGGTGGCGAAGTTTTAACGTTTCCCATTTAATAAGTAGCTATTATTAGTAACAACACATATAATACACAAAACATTTAATAGATAAATTATTTGGTGTGCGCGTAAGAAATATTGCAAATATTATAAATATATAATAACGCTACAAACGCAAAAAAAATTCAATTATAAATATCTTATTTGGCAGATATCTGTTGCACAAATTGAACGAGATGAAAACGATTTGATGTTCTCTCTGTGTTCTTCTATCTCTATCTCTATTTCTTTTTCTGTGTATCTCTTTTCTTCCTTTGTTCTCTCTCTCTCTCTCTCTCTCTCTCTCTCTCTCTCTCTCTCTCTCTTCATACGTTTGTGTATATACATGTGTAGAGATGAAATCGATTACAGCGAGAAGAGAGTACCACGTAGCTCTATTATAGTGCACTTTTCTTTGTCCGATTTTCCTTTCTGCATTTTCTGCTTTCACTCGACCTGTGAAGTGAAATCGCTCAAAGCATTTTTCGACATTTACCCTCGATAAAGCGCTTTATTCGCTTGTTCGTCGCGCTCCGTGGATTTGAATGTGCGCAAAAAATTATTTTATAAAAACGGTTTTTTTATTACATTCAGTATTGAGTCTTTATTGAAGAAACTGTAAACAAACTGTGAGTATTTCATTTATTTGCGCATAAAAGGCAGAAACTTTTATATTCTAAATAATTTCTGCGAGAATTAATCAGGAGTTACTGTCAATTTTCAAAAATTGATAATAAAAATTAAAGATTTTAAAGATAAAAAAAATGAATCCGTTGCAGGATATCGTAAATTGCAATATTTCTCTTCTCTAAGCTATGTTTCTTTGTCTTTTCTTCTGATGTACAAATTCTGTGTGAAATATCGTTCTTAGGCACAAGTTCTTGGAAAGAACAATTCACGGAAGCGCTCACCGTCAGTGGGGGTGATGATGGCAACACAGAGGGTCAACCTTCCTCACCATCCGCGATGGATTATCTTATGCACTCGCTTACCATCTTCTGGAAAGTCCTCTTTGCCTTCGTTCCGCCCACAGGTGAGTAACAATTTTTTCTTCATGTTAATATATCATCGCTTACTATATATACATATATGAAGCGGACCACTTTAATTACATCCCATTTTTTATTGCCTTTCCTCTTATTTCAAAAAAATTCTTGATTATCATTTCTTTGGTTTTAGATAAAAGTGTTTTAAATAAGAATTTCACATTTCTCATAAGCACTTTGTACAAGATGTCTATGTTATCAAAAATTTTTAAAGTACATATTTAATATTTAAATACTTTGACTTCTCTTTATCACTCCACTATATAAAAATATTATAGCAGGTAATCAATAGTTGCAAAACGTCTCATATTTTCTTAACAAATTTTAATATAAAATAAAATCTGCAATAACTTATTTATTATTTGTATATTATTTATTAAATAAGATTTTTTCCTCGGAAATTGATTATATTATTTTATACGTGTATGTAAAGATTGTACAAGAAAATTTTTATCGACGATTCTCATGACCAAAATTTCGATAAAAACATGTGTTTGTTGAACGATTTCACAAATTCGATTAATTTTATCAGCATTCAAAAAGACGTTTTCTCAGCACATCCTCAGAATAATAATTTGCTCGTGATTGGAAATGGTGGTCTTAATCTTACATGAAAACGACGTTGTTAGATACGAAATTGCCACGTGATGAAAGGTAAAGTGAATTTTGATCGAAATGCATTTATGATGGTGCAAACTGCAAAACAGAAAGCAGCACACCTGGATTGTCTCACGAAGATTATTTTTTAATATTCACGTGTGCGAAGAGATTAATTACATATCGTTTGATATACAATAATAACACGATACCTTTCGAAAAATAACTGTAAAATTTGAAAACCAACGTAATAGGTTTTCCAATAATCTGTATTAACATGAAAGACCATGAAGAACATGAAAATATAGTGTTTTACATAAATATTGATTATCTTTGAGTATAAAAACAAATGAAGGAATTCGTATATAGTTCCTTGTAACTTGTGAAAAGAGTTTTAAGAAAGTCGATTCTTATTGTTTGTGTAATTTGATTTCTTGAATTTTTCACGGATTTTCTTCGTGTCTTTTATTTTTGATATTTCTTTAATTTTACTTTGACTTTTTCCTGTATTTTTTGAGATACGGAAGAGTTCTTCTGCACTCTTTAGTCATGGCTCTGCTTCCATCCAGGTGGAAGAAAATGGTGGAGGAAAGATGGTAAGAGTAGGATAGAGGGAGGAGAAGACGTGCTTTATTTCAGCAAGCACAATCGCAAAGGCCTGCTGAACTGGCAAAAGCTCTGGAAACTACTGTATCGAGCAACGTAATTTCACCTTGTTTATCTTTCTCTTCTTTTTTTTCCGCCGTCCTTATAGATCAACGCTTCCGTGCAGAAGCGCAAGACACAGAATTGTATTTACTTCTATTCCTCTCCTCTATATTTTATCTTTTATAAGAAAAAGCTTAATTTCCGGACAGCCAGAAATTACCGAAGCGATCGAGGAACTTTTTTGATATATCGTCAAAAACAAATCTTAAGTTAGAATATAATAAGTAAATATTCCATCTTTTCAAAAAAAGCATAATTGAATTAATATAAGAACATGTACGATTGAAATAGTACTGTAAGTATTAAAAAGAATTAAGATAAAAAGTTTTGTGATAGCGGAAAATATTGTATTTTTCTTTATAATTGCTGATTATACCTAGAATATTCTGTTTACTTTTGTAATTCGTTCAGACCCAAAATTTAGAATTATGCAACCATACGGATTATGCAACCATGATATGTGGTTACAATGGAATGAGCAAGGCTACGAGATTTATGAACGCGTCATTTTATACTAAGCGCAATTTTCTGCGGTGAGATATGTTGCTGGAAAAGCTAGCAAAATCCGAAGATGATGGTTGAATTCCCAAGAACTTAATTTGCAAGTTATGTATATAAACGCAGAAACAAATAACAAAATAATATTGCTCGACTAAGCAAAAGCTAAATAATTTAAAACGGCCAATTTTCGAGCGATTAAAGGATGTTAAAAATATATACTTAATAATTTCAATAAAAATATACAATCGTTAACGTTTCGAGCCTTACTTGGCCTTCTTCAGAACCATAAAAAACTAAAAAAAAAACGCATTACAAGTGTCTCGTATCAATTCACAATAAAAGAATCAGAGTCGATCTGGCGCATGGCGCCTCAATTTACATTAATCACAGTAGATCTCACCCATGAATATGGACAAATAGTCAAAGTGAAGTCAGAGGTACATCGTTAAATATTTGTCAAAATTACATACAGAATCGGTCGTATTCTTCGTTGCATGACTCATGTGTGTCCGTGAAAACCATGTAATTGAGAAACCTTCTTTGTCGCAGACCAACTTAGTGGCAACTATATAGAAATTTTTTGAAAATCCCGTAAGAAACAATGTAAAATTATATATATTGAATTTAGACTAATCAGGGGACTCACATAAGCGATCAATACAATAAGAATGAGGATGAATTCTTTTCATCATCTTCCGAAAGCGTGTGGTCGTCGCGAAGGATTACAGAAGACTCCTTCGCGACGGCCACACGCTTTCAGAAGACGATGGAAAGAATTCATCCTCATTCTTGTTGAATTGATACAGCCGATTCTATATATGTAATTTTGACGAATATTCGACGATGTACTCTCCGACTTCATATTTGACTATTTGTCCATATTCATGGGTGAGATCTATCTGTGATTAATGTAAATTGAGGCGCCAGATCGACTTTGATTCTTTTATTGTGAATTGATACGAGACACTTGAAATGCGTTTTTCTTAGTTTTTTATGGTTCTGAAGAAGGCCAAGTAAGGCTCGAAACGTTAACGATTGTATATTTTTATTGAAATTATTAAATATATTTTTAACATCCTTTAATTGCTCGAAAATTGGCCGTTTTAAATTATTTACCTAAACGTAGAAACGTTTTAGCGCGCAATATCTCCGCAGTTTCACCGCTTTTTCAGGATATTCGAAAATCCTATATAGGCATATACAATACTTATATACATATATACAGACAAATGTGCGCACATATACAAACAGATAGATAGATAGATAGAGAACGCTACACGTACAGCGGTTCTCTGCTCTCTCTCATGAAATTTCCACGAAATTTCCAAGTGATTTATGGAGACCTGTGCTTCTATACTCTTTTCCAAAGTAAATTTCGTTCAGAATTTACGACAATAGCTGTTACAGAGTAGCGAGATACTAAATATGTTTTTCCTTAATAAAAATTAAGAATTAATAAATTTTTTACAACGGATGTGATAAGTTTGCTTTAATAAAATAAATAAAATAGTAAAAGTAAATTAGTAAGTAAACTAGAAAAACTTTTCTCACAAAAAATCGTTTCTTGGTGCTAAAGACAATATCACGTTTATGTATATTAGGAGAACTTAAAATAGAAACAAAATAAGAAAAACTAGATTACTAAAAACAGAATATTTTTTTAGTATAGAATATGTTTTCATTTACGTTTTTGATTAGAATAAATAATCCGTGTTACTTATGTAAGAATTACATTGTAACTAATTTTAATATTTTCAAGCTTTTTATTAAAAATCGTTAGTCGCGAGTTTATTTTTTAAGAGAATTTTCCGAACCCGCTCAATTTTCCAATAATTACATAACGTAATCAATAAGAGCGAATTGTTTGTAAAAGACCACGAAACACTTTAATAAATCAAGTCAAATTTAGTAGGGGGAGTATAGCAAGCGTGTTGCAATAATATACATCGGCCACGTGTTAACAGTAAAACTAACCGCGTGTTTGCAGACTCTTTAGCTATATTAACGCCCACGCGTTCCATCGTAAATGTATCTTCGTATACAGATTTCTAATAATAAATTCCTTTTGTTGCGCGCGCTCACAGAGAGAGAGAGAGAAAGAGAGAGAGAGAGAGAGAGAGAGAGAGAGAGAGAGAGAGAGAGAGAGAGAGAGAGAGAGAGAGAGAGAGTACTTTACTTGCAGCATGAACTGCGTCAGCCTCGCTGCTCTCAAAGAATTTTAAATGTCTTTGATAACACTTCTACAGAAGGTGTTCCGCGAGTTTCAATTGCAAATATCTCGGTCGATTGTTTGGCGAATGTTAGAAGCTGATAATAGATATCCGCACCATTATATGCCGCCCGCGAAGTCAAGGACTTTCGTCGTTTGATCTTGAGGGGCGATTACAATTCTATAGACCTGCACGCACAAATGTGAGAAGGCAGTTTCTTTTCAAGAATATTGTTACGTTTACGAAAGGAAATCTCTTCCATTTTCATAATAATGTATTGGGGATTAAGAGTTCACGTAGTTTAAAAAAAATAGTCTCCTAACATCAGTTTCAAGGTAAAGTGTGGCGTAAAATCTAACAGGAAGAAAAGAATATAACTGAGTGTAATATAAATGAAAATAATCTGAAAAAGTAGCTGCTGTGAAAAAGATTGCCGCATCATTGAATTCGATTGACTATAGGTATTAGCACAAGAAATGAGAAATATATGAACGAGAAGTTATAAGTCCCTGTTGAGGAAGTTATCGGGAACAGCTGTGTCAAAGCTGCATGTTTAGGAAGCTTACGATTAATAAGTTACGACAAGATTAAAAAGCTTTTGTAAAATTATATACTAAAACATGTACAAATATATGCCATACATATATTGCAAACAAATTTTATATAATTTTTACATAAAGCTTGCATAATTTATATAGTCTAATATAATACATTACTTTATAGTAAAATATAATATGTAGGTACAGAACAACAAGATACACACTATATAAAATTTTGGATTAAAAATTGTACAAGAGTTGTACACGTGCAAAATTTTAATAGAAACTGTGTCCATTTATGACAGTTTTAAACTAATTTCTACAAGTAATTTTATTTATCGGAAATAGCCTATTACGGTAAAATAACGCTTTTAACGTCACGTGCTTCGCGATTTGTAAAAGCCAAGCTGAATCGATCTGAGGCAGCACAATTACTCCCGAGAGTGGACATAAATGAGGAAAAATTGTGGACTTTTAACTAGACTAATTAAGCTCTCAAACGTGGCCACGTGGTTACGTGGCAGTGCATGTTTGGGTGAACGAAGAGCGTCACTTTATACATAATTTGCATTTAGCTCATCTCGCACATCGTGCAAAGTGATTACAGCTCTTTGGTACTATTACACAATGTTTTTCTATTAGTCCCCAAAATATCACCAAAATTTTAATAACTAATCCATTAATTAAAATAAATTTCAATATTAATTTTAAAGTTATATTTTAATTAATTTTTTATAGCCATTTGTTACGAGATGTATTTTATATATGTATTTCTTTATTTCTTCTATTTTATATACAAACAAAAATACGCGCGTACAATATTTATATTATCTGACAATCCAGTCTTAAAAATCTCTTTGTTGTACTTTCGCAAAACTAAGGGAAACATTTTTAAAATTTCAGATATCGCCGGTGGTTATTTGTGCTTTATCGTCAGCATTCTAGGGATCGGCGTTGTTACGGCGATAATCGGCGACATTGCCTCGTATTTCGGTTGCACTTTGGGTATCAAGGACTCTGTCACCGCGATTGTTTTTGTCGCCCTCGGTACCAGCATTCCTGGTAAGTATCCAAAAACGGGGGACAATTAATGTATTGGGAAAGAGGGTAATATTGAGTGAGAGAATAGAATTAGAAAAGCGATTAACATGTCTCCTACATTAGTTTATTTTTGTATTTCGCATTGATCGCGTTCCACTTATGACGTTCTGCTATATCACGGCAGGCTTTTAGGATTAAGCGAGGAGAGTAATGATAATTTATTGCACTTAGTCTTTGTGTCCAGGAATAATGGCTGCCGATGGCCTATGATCTTTCGTATACCGGGTGGAAGTTTTAATACGTGCCGCCATAAACTCGAATTAAATACACTATCTTCGTTTATACAGCATACAAGGAATTGCTTTTGTAAAATTACATTGTTAAAATTACAGTATTGTAAATGTGTCACGAAATTTATTGCAATGCGTCATAAAATTAAAGTAGCAACAGAAGATCCTTTTTCTTCGCCAGTGAGTAATAAAATAAACAAAATCCTTTACTTCGACCGAACTGGCAGTCTTTATTTAATAAGCAGAAGTTTTTAAATAAAGACTGCCAGTTCAGTCGAAGTAAAGGATTTTGTTTATTAAAGTAGCAACATTAAAATGTTCACCTTAGAAGACTTATGGCAACGTTGAAGTATAATATATTTATGTTAAAGAGATTATATACATACAGGAGGCCAGAAAATACACCAATCTTCTCTGCCCTCCTCTGAAATAAGGGGAATTAAATTTGATATACGGGGGGCGAGAAAATGATATATTACGGAACTTTATTCCATTTTTTTAAATATTCTACACTCCTAATGTTACTGTAACCGTGTTGGAATTTTCCATTTTTTTTGTTTGTATAAAACTCCTTCGCATTACTTTACGAGATTGTATTTCGTTGTTGTATTCTAATTAATATGTTTTATGTTAGACTTTTTTAAATACTTCAGATTCCACAATATTTCATATTTTTCTTGAACAAAAAAAAAAAGAGAGATAACTTTATTAAAAAATTCAGTTTTTAATAGTCTAATTGGTTGAAAGTTATTTATGTTTTATTGCATTAATAATTTTTTGGAAAAATCTGACAATGAGTATACACGTACATATTTACAAAAATTAGTAATATAAAAAATCTTCAGGAACAATTACGAACTGACCTTTTCTTTTGCTATTTTTATACGAAATTCACGACGAGGGCATTTAATAAATCACTTGAGTAGGCTTTTATCAAAAGCTATTAAAAGCGTAACGACAGCGGCGTCATTTCGAGTTTCTGGGTCAATATAGGTTACATTCCAAATTTACATCTAAAACAAAACACACACAAAACACGATTCGAAATTGATTATCCCAAATATGTTCATAAAATCTTACAGTGAATACAGTTACTCCGTTTTGATGCGAAAAAAAATAAGAGCTATCTTCGCCGTTCTTAGAGATATTTTATATCCGCAAACGGGTGCTGTTTCGGAATCGTTTGTACGTCTTTGTATGGCCGCTAGTTTCCTTTGTAGTTTTAAAGGGGTGATTGTACGGGAATTTCAAAATAAGATGAGTCGCATGGAAATATGCAATAAAAATCAGATTTTACGGTAAGAGTTATCTCCGCCGTTCTTAGAGATATTTTAAATTCGCAAACGGGTGCTGTTTCGGAATCGTTTGTACGTCTTTGTATGGCCGCTAGTTTCCTTTGTAGTTTTAAAGGAGTGATTGTACGGGAATTTCAAAATAAGATGAGTCGCATGGAAATATGCAATAAAAATCAGATTTTACGGTAAGAGTTATCTCCGCCGTTCTTAGAGATATTTTAAATCCGCAAACGGGTGCTGTTTCGGAATCGTTTGTACGTCTTTGTATGGCCGCTAGTTTCCTTTGTAGTTTTAAAGGGGTGATTGTACGGGAATTTCAAAATAAGATGAGTCGCATGGAAATATGCAATAAAAATCAGATTTTACGGTAAGAGTTATCTCCGCCGTTCTTAGAGATATTTTAAATCCGCAAACGGGTGCTGTTTCGGAATCGTTTGTACGTCTTTGTATGGCCGCTAGTTTCCTTTGTAGTTTTAAAGGGGTGATTGTACGGGAATTTCAAAATAAGATGAGTCGCATGGAAATATGCAATAAAAATCAGATTTTACGGTAAGAGTTATCTCCGCCGTTCTTAGAGATATTTTAAATCCGCAAACGGGTGCTGTTTCGGAATCGTTTGTACGTCTTTGTATGGCCGCTAGTTTCCTTTGTAGTTTTAAAGGGGTGATTGTACGGGAATTTCAAAATAAGATGAGTCGCATGGAAATATGCAATAAAAATCAGATTTTACGGTAAGAGTTATCTCCGCCGTTCTTAGAGATATTTTAAATCCGCAAACGGGTGCTGTTTCGGAATCGTTTGTACGTCTTTGTACGGCCGCTAGTTTCCTTTGTAGTTTTAAAGGGGTGATTGTACGGGAATTTCAAAATAAGATGAGTCGCATGGAAATATGCAATAAAAATCAGATTTTACGGTAAGAGTTATCTCCGCCGTTCTTAGAGATATTTTAAATCCGCAAACGGGTGCTGTTTCGGAATCGTTTGTACGTCTTTGTACGGCCGCTAGTTTCCTTTGTAGTTTTAAAGGGGTGATTGTACGGGAATTTTCAAAATAAGATGAGTCGCATAAAAATATGCAATAAAAATCAGATTTTACGCTAAAGGTGCCTTTTCATGCTGACGCTCGACGCTTGATTTGGGCGTCAAAACTGGTCACGTGACCAACTTCATCGATAAGAAGGCGAAATAGCATCAGATATGCGAGCGTCAAAACAAGCAATTGACTGAAACGAGCGTCAAGCGTCAAAGCTGAACACAGTTGAGCTTTTGCCATTTGACGCTGGAATTAAAAAGACTATCACGTGACCTATCACGTGATCAAGTTTGACGCCCAAATCGAGCGTCGAGCGTCAGCATGAAAAGGCACCTTTAACTACGGTGATTTTAATTGTATTATTATTTTAACTTGCATAGAGAGTAAAAATATTCTACTACTTCTTTGTTACGAATTTACGTTCTTTCAAATTTAAGTTTTAGCCAAAACATCAGTGGAAATATGTAGCATAATTTTATTTTTATTATACGCGGAATATAATTCCTTTATCAAAAACAGCTTTAATTAACATATATCTTATAGATATCTATTATTTTATATTCTAACACTTTAAAAAACTAATACGTTTCAGAAACATTTTTTTTATATTTTTGTTTAATTATTGTAAAATTTCTCATATGAATCATTGATTCTCTAATTTTCGTTATTACAGTCGTTGCTTTATATTACGATATCAATATAAATGTTTTCATACTTTTTCTTTTAAAAATATAATACAAATAATATTTTATATCATCACGGCTTTTTAAATTACATAAAAGAATACGCAATTCGAAATTATATTTGTCTTAAAAATACTGGCCCAGTCGCCACATCGACCGAATATTGACGAGATCTGCATAATGCACGGTTTCTTGGCTGGATTACTTAAAGGCCACTGTGCTCTCCTTCTGTGTCTCTTCCCTCTTAGAAACTTTACAAGAAACTTTCTTCTCCCAGGACCTCATCAATATTTATGCCGGAGGGTACCTCCGATGTCCCAAAGTACCGTTCACCGAGATCGGTTAGCCTATCTTTCTCTCCGTATCACCGGCAAAAAACCAAGAAAGGATTTATTTAGAATACTTATAAGGTGTCCCAGAATTTCACAGAACATGGTATCAAAATACATTCTGTATCGCGTTAAATCGCGCGTAGCAAAGTAGCGATGCAAACTGCAAATCTATACGAAGCCCGTATTTTACGTCAAATTAATATTATATATATAAATATATATGTATATCATTTCATTTAAACCTTTAAAAATTTATTTATTATTATTTTACTACTGGATAATGTCTTCGATATTTTGTTAATGCTGTTGAATATGAAATCTATAACTTAATAATCATTGTCCAATTGAAAGAAAGAAATTGTACGAATATCTACACTTATCGGCCATTGTCACGAATTCTACTTGTTTAAAGGTAGACTTGTGTGAAGGAGTTTGTTTGTTGATAGATATTATATAACAGTTTGTAAAGTTTATAATTATTAATTAATAATTAAGCGTAACTATTTTACTCATTAATTACTAAAATAATCATTAAGATAATTAATTACTGTTTCATGCTAATGCGAGACAAGATATCATTCACGGTGGATAAATTACTGAGCGTTACTACTGCTGTGACAGCCAGTAGTAAATACCAAAAGCATGCGTAACGTTAGGTATGCTGAGCACAAGCTTAGCATAAACAATCATCCTCGCTAATTCGGACTAATTAATTAGTGTATTGTCGGTACATACAATTGTAGAGAATAGTAGTGACGCAAAGTGAATAGAAGATGAGACATTACAGAGAATGCGTCTTACCGAGCACGTGCTTCGTTGTGACATACGTATAAATATAACCTTTATAGCAGCGTGTTTCATCAAAATCTCACTTGTCTCAATTAGTATAATTTTCAAGAAAATATTTTCTCAAACGTACATTTTTCCAACAAAAGTCTCTGAAGAATTTTCACCCACATCTGTGCCGATATATTAGATAATTTTGGAAACTGTCGTATTTACGCCGCGCGCGAATTTGGAGCGTACGTTTTTACCACGTTATTATTAAACACACATACGTGCTTTCACATATGTGCTCCGCATTACGGGATTTTCTTACCCTTGCTGTAACAACAACGACGTACAGCTCACCCTCTCGCGCTCAACTTCACGACCGAACTTACGCGCCTGCCATAAACTGCAGCAAACTGGTACAAGCCGCGTATGTACCAAGCAAACCGTTACCGCAAATCGCGTCCTGCAGCTCAACGGCTTTAAGTGCGGTTGACGATTTTTGATTCCCGACAGAATGCGTGCTAAAAACCTACTTTGTTACTTGCGTGGGTCATATACATGCGACGCTGGCGTGAAATATAGTTTTATCTCTACATAAGACCGCGAATGAAGCATTAAACTTGCGGAAGCATAAAAAAGGATAACGGCTAAATAAACCTTGGGCTCGCGGACCTTGACCGCTCAACGAGGAAATGTACTTTTAAGAATGGACTGAAAGAAAAGTATGAAAAATATTTTGATTTAACTGTTAATGTATCGTTGATAATGATTCGACTCAAAGAAGAGCCAAAACATGCGTATAATTACGTATTCTGTTGGTTAAAGATTGATATAACGTTAACTTAACGCACTATCAACCGTGTAGTACCCTCAAAGCCTTTTTTACTTGTTACTTCTTGAAAAA
Organism: Temnothorax longispinosus; assembly: GCF_030848805.1. Lineage (NCBI taxonomy): Eukaryota > Metazoa > Arthropoda > Insecta > Hymenoptera > Formicidae > Temnothorax > Temnothorax longispinosus. Next base: position 16,489,847 of record NC_092368.1, read on the forward strand.
CACAACATTGTGACTGTTAAAATTGTATACTTATTATTTATATAATTTTTAGGAAACTATAATAAATTTTCAATTTCTTTATATCTCCATATACGTAAAATATTTACCATCGCGTATTTCTTTTTTATCCTACATACTGAAAATGTACTAAAAAAGGTATCAAACCTTTTCACAAAAAATGGTGCAAAGTCCGCGATATAAAATTTGAAGCACATGATTTATTTTTCATTAAAAAAATCACTCTTTTTTATATATGTACTACCAGTTAGGAAATATCTTATAAATAATTCACCGATTATTTTATTAAAAATAAAAATAAATTACGCAAATAATCTAAAAAAGCGTTAAGAAAAAGGAATTGTACCTCTATAGTAGAAACATCCGAAATATTTTAAGCATTTCAAAAAATACTTTATATATGTTATATATTATGATATAGTTATGTTCAAATATAACGATATTCTAACAAATCTTGTTGTTCGTGCATGCACTGATAGTCCCGTGCACGTTGCTCATTAGAATAACAAAGACTCGGAATTATTTCAGACACGTTCGCGAGCAAAGTGGCCGCTTGCCAGGACAAGTATGCTGACGCGAGTGTGGGCAATGTGACTGGAAGTAACGCGGTAAACGTCTTCCTGGGAATCGGCGTCGCGTGGAGTATCGCCGCCATTTACCGTGCTTGCCACAACGAAGAGTTCCTCGTCAAACCTGGCAAGTAAGTAATAAAAGCAATTACGAACATTCGGTGTCATAAAAATGCAAGATTTACTAAACACCTGCATTCAAATCCAAGACGTGATGATTTTCACCATTTAAAACGTATGTTTTTCCTAAAGCACTTTCTGATACAACAGATAATAAAAAAAATTATTCTTTATTATATTATAGATTAATTCTTCATTATGTATTAATACATAAAATTTGGTGCATGGATCTGTGGAGATATCACTGAACATTTATTTCTCGTTAATTCTGTAATGAAAATTTGTATTTGTACGCGTATGTATGGAGATGCGTGTATTTATATTGCTTAAGTTAACAATAAAATTGGTTCTCAATTAGTAAGTTATAATCCGCAAGCGCGTTTTCGGCACACGGCTAGTTTGAGATCGTCGAAATCGGATATGGCGCGATGACACGGAACGAGATAACGTTACGTCAGATTAGGTAAAGCGTGACCTCGATAACCAACCATCATTCCCCATTTACGATCTCATTCGTGAAACTATTTCTAAGATATTTGATCGAAGCACACGGCGACGGCAACTTGGCTGACATCGCCCTCGCGAGACGACGACAGTTAACGCGACTGCCATTGTTCCGCTCGACGAAATTGCCATTAGTGAAATTTCGAAGAACCCGAGAGATAGACCGTTTATCCACATCAATAGACACTCCACGTGATATCGAAACGATCGGCACTGCCCCAGAATTCGTATAATACTATTAGCACGGAGAGAATGGCTTTCTACTTTTTTAAACATTTTGTACGCACTCGTTGTGAAAAACAATGCTGTTGTTAAAATATTAAAAACCTGTTAAAAAGTATCTATTTCATGGCGTACAATTTTTTACGCCACGACGCTGACACCGTATCCTATTTCACGAGGATTTCGACGAGTCGACCACTGGAGTGTTGTACGCGGCTTTGTATCGCATGATATTGGGCATTTTGTAACAAGAACATGATACAGTACCGTGTTGCATCATGTATACTTGTTGAAACGATTGAAATTCTAGGCTCAGTTTCTGAGAGTGCATTATACAGAGACGTTGTAGAGAGAGTGGAATTACAGAGCAGAGAGTGCATTACAGTTCTCTATTTTTAGATTAATAAGCAAGACAGATATTTGAGTGGTCTTCGTAAAAGAGTTGAACGCTCGATTTCATGGTCGCTCACTCGAATCGCGTCTCTCTCTATGCAAAAATCCCGAATGAAACTTTAACTGTCGCTTCCACATCGCCCAACTACATCCGGATGACTTTCTTTCATGAAACGCAGCCTGGCCTTCTCCGTCACCCTGTTCTGCAGCGAGGCTTGCTTCGTGATCGTGGTGCTGCTGGTGAGACGAGTGAAGTCGATCGGCGGTGAATTAGGCGGGCCTTTTATACCGAAGGTCATCACGTCCGTGTTCCTGTTCTCCCTCTGGCTGCTCTACCTCATCATGTCCACCCTTGAGGCCTACGGCGTGATCCAGGGTTTCTAAACCAAGGCCAATATGACGCCACATTACGTCGGCCTATCCACTGCTTATATCTTAGCTCTGGCGTCCGCCAAGGCACGTGCTCAACGAAACTATTGACCGGTGAGTAGCGAAAGATCTCTAATTTTTTAAACGTATTGCAGTTCGACTATTTGCAGTATACGTCAACATCATCCTGCTGTGTCATTTTTGGAAATTTAAAATTCACATTATCACATCTTGGGAATGTTATTTCGCTTTTACATGAATTTAATTACATTAATTAATTAATAATATTAATAATTAATTAATATTGAAGACTTATCACGGAAATGTTTCAAATTAAGATTAATTATAGTGAATTATTACTATTACAGACTTTTCATGTTCAATTTCGCACAACATCATCGACATTCAAGCTTCATGAATGTCACGCAAATTAAAAAGATGCTCATGTTTACATTATTTTACATTATTATTTTACAATTTAAATATTTTCTTTCTTTAAGTTCTTGAATGAGTCCAAAAGTTCTAGCCTTTTTCAAGAGATACCGTCTAGCAGTTTGTAATTACTGTAAGATATGCCTATGCATTACATAAGGTTGAGAAGATTAGCTGTCAAATGTGGATAAGAGTCTGATTCGATTATACTTTCATTATGAAAAGAGGGCTCTGCAATTACATTTCTTCATTTTTTTATGACTACTAATCTTTTATGATGGAGCTATATGAATATTATCCAGAACGTTATACCTATAACAAAAGATTATAGAAGCAGAATTAGATGATTAAGTCGAACGTTTTGTTTATATAAAAGAAATTAATTAAATATTAATTAAATAAATTAATAACCTTCTGATAAAAATGCAAGAATTTTTGCGCTCATTCGATACTTAATCCGTGTTTCTATCTTCCATTTCCATTCGATAATTATTATTCATTCCTAATTCATTATTTTTATTATATTTTAATCTGAGTAAATATGTCTTTTTCTAGCGTTGTTTTTTAAGCGATCCTCGATTTTGATTGCAGGACACAGATGCGGTATCGGGACGATACGATTTCGCGAAGAACAAACTCTAATTGTGCCGGGAACTCATATAAGTTCATCCTCTGAGACGATTAACAACGAACATGTTCGCGTGACGTACTAAATGAATATGTGTATGTATGTGTATGCATGTATAGGTATCTGAGAATATGGGTGTACTTGCGAGTGTGTCCAGGAAAAGAGAAGAAAGCGAATCGATGGAAGGAATTAAGGACAAACGAAGAAGGGGGGAAAAAACTAAGAAGAGAAGTGCGTGCGAGAGAAAAAGTGTGAGCTTGCCTTAAAATAATTCAAAGGGAGAAAGAATTAAGCGCGTTCTAGTCATGCCATTTCCCCGTAAAAAAGATTTGGCTGTTATCAAACAAAAAAAAAGAAAGAAAAGAAGAAAAAAGAAAAGAAAAAGGAGAGGAAAGATGAAAGCTATAGATAGTATACGTATGTACTGATCAGATCGCGGGTACACACACATATGTGTACATACTGTATTTATTTAATTCTAAGAAATACACAGGTTTCTATTTAATTGGTAATTGGTGGTAATTGGTAATTGGTAATTGGTGGTAATTTAGTAGCGGATTGTAATGCAATTCTTTTTTTGTTTCGCCGGAAAACAACGTCGGTAATTTTATATACGCGTATGTATTACCGAACGATACTTATTACTTTTATCGAGAGAATCTTTGATGTCGGATCGACTGTCGCGAGAGGATCTTAGCAGGAAGGAGAAAAAAGTGCGCAAACACCTGAGCAGAAATGAGCGAAAAACTGTTGACACTTGTTGTGCAGTATACCAGCCGTCATGTGTTTCATTCATTGCCGTTTTATAAATTTTTAAAAATTCATTTCCGATATTTTACACCAGGAATTATGAAATTACTAGGGTTCGCTAGAAAAAACGTTTTCCTTTATTGTATAATCTCTTTTTAATGTAATATATTTATTTTATATATATTAGATTTATACTATACGATTTCAACGAAACCAGAATAAAACCGTGCAACGTGCATCCAAAAGTTCGAAAAGAAAACTGCGATCGATCGGACATTGCATGACTGCGTCGAGTTGGTAATAGAATTGGAAAACATAGTGCATTTTTATCATTGCAATAATTACATAGCTAAAACGTGCATGATGACCACACGCTTATGAACTAGTCAAGTTTACTACTTTGACGCAACTGATAACTTTGGTTGCTACTGATGAGGGTTGCCGGACAAATCTTTTTATCTCCGCGTCTTTTTCAGATCTAGATAGTCGTTACCGCGTTATGAAATAGATAAATTGACGAATAATACAAATTAATAGGGATTTATTCCAAAGTGGCGTTGTTGATTGCATTTTTAATAAAATTTTTTATCAAAAAATTTCTTTTTTGATACAAATGCAATATATAGCAAAAGTTGAAATAATTTAAATTTCTAACTGGAGATAAGACATGGCACATTGCTAATGAAATCTAGAATCTTAGGCAATCCTATTGACGATCGATAAACGTCTCTCAGCGCGTTTATTGTGAAATACATTTATATTTTCACGTTAGATTGAATTTTTATACATTTTTAGCGCCAACTTTTTCTCATTATGAATCAGCATTGGCAAAATTTGTTGAACGCGTGTTATTCAAAAATTGACGTAGATAGATAATTTATAGAATGTTTATAAATGAGTACTAATTACGTCGATTCACAGATCGTTTATCATCACAGCTATTGGTCAAACACTTCATCAATTTTCTCCATCGCGGATCATTGGCTCTTGAAAATTGCAGTAACAATTAAGGTGTGCTTAATTAGGTAGCATACTGTTCATTTAATCTCAAAGTAGAACAGTGTATTAGATCCCATGAAATTGCATAGTAAGTGACATTATTAATTTTCTAAGCATATAAACGTAGGAAATAAAATTTTTGCGACAGATTCTGTTCTTCGGTTTTGGAAACTTGGATAATACGTAAATTACGTACACATCAAAAGGAACGTGATAAAAAGACGTTTTAATAAAAGACCGAAGCATGTGTAATATTATAAAATTTTTTTTATTTGTGTGATTAATTTCGCATGAACGCTATTCGAGAGATTTTTCGAGATCGTCGTCAATCAGTGCAGCACAAATCGTTAGCAGACTTGATAACCGTCTTACCAACAAGATCGCGTTATTGAATACCAGCAGAAACATATTTACCGTTAAGGGTAGTTATATGATAGATAGTGCGAGACAAACGCAAAATTATATTAGACTCACCTTCGCGAGTTGTATCGCGACCTTCGAACGTAAATTACATTTGCCTGAAAAGTTACAATGCGAAAAGTCAAAAGTCTTTTTTATGCACATTCTAATTTCAGAACACTTGAATTTTCGTCTAGGTAATTAATTTCGACATTTTTCTATAGATAAAAATACCAATATTTCGTTATAACGAACGTTTAGATGGAGAAGTGCGACTTTTCGCGGCTTGTTATTTTTGAAGAAGAAATGTAAAATGTCCTCAGCGAGTTTAAGAGTTTGACTATTGGTCCACACTGCCTTCGATCGAAGGTCGCACCTGACGCGAGGCAACGGTTATACAACAGTTATACGAAAACAGGCAGACTGTATCCCGATACACAACACACACACACACACACACACATTCGTTTAAACGGAATGATTCCCAATACGATATCGCTACAAAATTGCATTCTGAATTCGGAGTACGGAGTCAGCATATTGCGACCAGCATTGAATTTTACAATTTACCGTTGTTACAAGAATCTCCATATAATTATGGAGATTTTTAAAGTATGTCTAAATGGGCGTCCGCGCGTTCTTAACGATGTTCTATGAACATATAAATGCAGGGAAATGATCAACATGATTTGAATATTATTGTTAGCATTTTATAACCAGGTTTTGTAACGTTAGAGGAAAGAAATTGTTTCCATTCCCTCCCCTATCCCTTGACAATTCACCACGAATTTACTTGTTGTTGATGATCTCGAGACGAAGATTACGAGGATGGAAATTACACGATGTCGATTTAAAGACATTACATCTGAACGAACCCCTTACGGGCTGCTACGCAGCACTCGTGTACAAAGTCACTATACCCTTGTGATTTGTTACTTACGAATATCAACCTAGCTTAAAAGGGATGACTGCTGCTCAGTATTATGAAAGCGCGGAGATGTGAGCAATCAGACGTGCACACCCGTCGGGTCAGTTGCACTAATGATGATTGGTGTTAATCCTAGTTCTCGTACCCTGAGGGACTCTGCGTTATAAATATATGAGTAATCACGAAAGAAATAGAGCGAATCGTTACTTTCGGATTATTTAATTATTGTAAGCGTACTTCTGGCTCATTTGCTCGCGATAGGATTCTCTTATTCTCTCTTTCTGTCCCTCCTTTCATCCTCCTCCCTTCTCTTTTATGTCTTTTGCTTCCTCTCCTTCTATCTTCTCTTTTTGCTTTCCCTCTCTCTCTCTCTCTCTCTCTCTCCTTCCAGTCATATTGGATTATGACATCAAATAAAAGATTATATGTTGATTTTCTCGCAGTAGGTTATCGCACATAAATTGACATAACAACGTACTTATGTCGCGTGCCATATACACGTTACAAAAAACACATATTGCTCCGCAAACACTGTACGATTCATTGATGATATCGCTAATACGCTATGTTTAATGCGCTTACCTTATTTGTGCTTATTTATCTTATACAGATTTTAAGCGATATTAACTTTTTTATGTTTACCAGATGCAAAATGAGATAATGACTTATTTTTATTCTATGAATTAGTATAAGTAGTTAGCCTCTCGCTTGTCGATTATTTATTTTCCAAGGTTGCTTTAGTAAACATAGACTGGAAAGAAAGCCATATTTATTTCGAGATATAATCCAGAAAACAAATTTATATGATCTTTCAATTATGATATCATAACCCAACATGCCTAAACGTCCAACCGCTGATCTGTTAAAAAATTGACATTATTTAAAGAAAAACAGATTTTGTATTAATGAACTTGTGATTTTTATCCTGAAAAAATTGTTTTCGTTTGATCTGATATTTTAATATAGCTGATTGGCGTATTTTCGATGTCTACTGATACTAATTAAATAATTAATTAGATATTACATTCGAAATTGAAGATATTATAATACTGCTAAACTTCCATTAAAACGACGGTTTAATCTTATTATGTTAATCATATTTTCGCTCAATATTTTCTGCAGCAGTATGTTATATTAATTTATTTTTTATTATACAATATACGATTATTTGTACGTACTTATCATGCAAGAAAATTCTTTAACAAATATTTAAATGTATAACAAATTATTGATGCGTGTGCGGCATATCAAAGTTTTTGAGGTGCCTATATAAGACAATGTTTATTACAAAAGTTACTCATACATTGTGCATACAAAAACACTTAAATCAACAAATTAAATGTAGTCGTCGAAGTAATATGATTTAAATAATTTTTAATTTATTATTTACAAACAACTGCATGATTTTTAAATAATTTTTTATATTAAGATTACAATTATAAGAATAATTCAGGATTATAATTCAAAAATTAAGATAAATAATTGATGTGGACCGCAACATCACCAGAGTATTTTGAAAAATATTTTTGTTGATTGTTCAATGGCGGCGTTAAATCTCGCAGTTTTCTAGCTTAATGCTATCAATTATTTTTTCTCATTTTTACGTAGACAATTGCAATAATACAAATAATTATTTTATGTAGTTTCCTAAATTTTATTGGAAAAGGACATTTAATAATTTCTAGCAGTTGAACCCAGAATTGACGCCGTCATAATTATTAAACAAATTCGGCTGCAACGTTTTCAATTTTGCTTTTAAAGATTTTATTTGCTATATCAATATTATGTTTGGCGATTTCAGTTTAATAAATCTTTTGAAATTGTTAACGAATGCTTTCTTTTTTATGTTCCTACTGCAAATTTCCCTTAAGTACTTTTATTATTCCTGTTGACTTAAATCGATGGTATTGCGGTTGAATTTATGTTAATCGATTAGATAAGAAGAAATGTTTTACGGTATTGTTTGAAATGTTCTGTTTGTAATGAATAAAACGTTCAAAACAAAGTTAAGTTAAGTTCGCCGATTTTCAGCTTTAATACAATTATAAAATTACACCTAAGATAAACCTTACAAATAATAAATATATATATATATATATATGTATAGAAAACGCAGTTAAAAGAAGAAGATTCTTAAAAGAAAGAAGTAGGAATGTAGGAGAGAAAGAAAGGCAAATGAAAAAATGAGCAGGAGAAAGAGATAATATGTTTAATTTAGTTTCAAACAAAGATAATGAATTTAATGGCGCAAAAGAACTTACTCCGTCGTCTCAAAGTAAGTCAAACGTAGTTACATTAATTATAAAATTGTTTCAGTACGCTTAACTTATTCTTTACTGTGTGAGAAAAAAACTGACTGCTCTTGTTTTTAAATCTATCAAACACGGAATTAATCTAAAAAAAGAGAAATGTCTAACATAGCCACCTAGAAAAAAAAACAAACGCTTATAAAAGAAAATGAGGGTAACAGGCACATAGATATTTTATTAATCCGACAATTTGCGATGGTTGTATTATAAATATTTATGCGTACCAGTAGGACATGTACACAGAGGCACTCAATAGCAAAGCGTTCAAGTGATAAAATAATAAACGGGATTCCGAGCGTGTCACCGAACCTTCGTCGCTCGACTGCTCGACCGATCGAACGCTGTTCATGCGAGAAAGTTCCGGTTACGGCAGCCGTAATTAATCCATGAGTATAAAACTCGATGCAAAACGCGTGATTCGGATGACTAAGAGAGCATTCTGAATAATATGCGTCAGTAAAAACCGTCCGTTTTTTCTTGATCTATTTAAAGGTAGGTTGAAAAGTTTTATTGTTTTCGCAGTGATTGATCCCAGATAGAAATAAACCACCTCTTGTCTTGTTTTCTTAATTATGCATTACACGCTGGGCGAATTGTGGCTGTGGTTATATACGTGATACAAATATCAAAAAGTGAAAATCGTCACGCGCGTTATTTTTGCAATAAATTCTCCGTTCAACGTTTGAACTTGATTTTTTTATGTCGCTCGAGCCAGGAGGCGATCAAAAGCAAGTGAAGATAATCGAGTGTAATCAAAAGTGCTACACGTACCTCAGCGTTCGTACGCATTGAAGCGTCGCCGACGAAGATTCACCTTTGATGTGCGATCTCTCTATTTCCGTCTATTCCTCTAGCTTTCTACATATTCCTCTTGACTAACCGTTTATATCTATATCTATTTATCCGATCTTTTCTCTTCTGCCATCTATTTCAATCCCCGCCTACTCCCCTGCTCTTCTTCAGTCCACTATTTTCAAATATTTACTCCGAAAAACACCCATTCATGTATTCGGATTTATTGCATTCTCGTCCCGAACTCTCTCAAAGGATTCAAAACAAGAATGCAATAAATCCGAATACACGAACTGTTAAATGTAAAACCTTAAAGCCTAAAGCAGACCTTTTACAACTTTGCTATTCTGAATTCTTGCTTTACCCAATTGTCTGTATCCATGTATTAACGATCTTCTTGCATAATTGTATAACAGTTTCTTCAATTATATAGTTTAGTTTAATGTTTAGACACGGATTTATACAGATTCGATGTGGTCAAAGTGTTTGAACAGTTTGGAAAAATATTTAAACAAATCAAAACGGTTTTCATGGAGAACAGAACCGATAATTGAAAGATTCGATTGTTCAAAAAATTCTATACGAAGGAAAATTCGAATAAAAATAACATTTGTTCGAAACAGGAAAAATTAGATTTTATATGTTTCTTTCTTGCAATATTAAATCTTATTTTATTTTAAATGGAAGTTTGAATATATATTTATCTTTAGGCCAGAAAGTTTCAAAGGATCTAACTAATAACCACACAATCGAGCTTAATTTTATAATAAACAGTCTTCAATTTTGTGTCGACAAATCATGGGCAAATCTGTCAAATTTTATTAATTTTGCAACGAATAGGGGACAACGAAATATAACTAAATTTATAAAATATCTGATTATTGTCAGGAAATCATGAAGTAAATATATCAAATAAAGATCAAATTAATCTTTCAATTTCTATATTTTAAATTCTGTATTTTATAAAAGCTGTTTATTTTATAAAAGCCCGTTTCCATTAATATCATTAAAAATAACATTCGTTAATACATTTATCAACTCTTTTTCCTCAAAATTCATAAAAAATTGGATAAAATAATTTCTCTTAGTTTTAAATATTAAAATACCTTTAATTTTGACATAATTGCATTAAACGTTTATTGAGTAATATTGCTAACATTTGATAAATGCCATTGACTTAAATATCGACCCATAATTGAAATCCATTACGTATCCGCATTCTAGCGTACTTTTCCCTTCGTAAATTTCCGATCTGGGCCGATTGATAATGGGTCGTACGCGTTTATTGCGCAATAGCGCGCGTAGGTCTGGTTTAGACGGGTTGAATTGTAGGTATCTAAAGTATGTTTGACACGCTTAAAGCCACTAAAAAGAATTCTCGGTGAAATTCCGATGTCACTCGTCGTTTCAAAATAGGTGATTGAAATCGAATAGATTTCTTCGCTATAGATAAAGTACTCGAGAATTCGCAAAAACTGAACATATAAATATTTTACAAATGTTAAAGCTACGTCTCATTTAGAGAAAAGAATTTATGAAAATAATATTCTTTGGATTTTTTAATTATAAATGATTAAATATTAAATATCAAACTATGTGAATTAACCTTGCCGATCGCAAAGTTATTTATACGGACATATTGTGTGGTAGATCCGATAATTTTGACAATGCGACTTAAAAATCGTTCCTAACTGTTTTCTTGCAGCAAGAAAAAGTGCAAAAATTATTCCAATAACCAATAGTTTTGGAACTAATTGTAAGAGCACGGTAAAAAACATGGAATTTTTATATATAAAGATGTTTTTGTTCTTTAAATTTAATTACAAATTAAAGTTAAAATTGTATAATTCCACGAAAAATGAAGTGATTTTCCTCAATTATTTCGAAGATTTACATGTATGTATATGTATACATTTACATAACGTAATTGGTTAAACTATATTATGGTTTGCGTTATTTTCTCATGTAAACCACCAGGATTTTGCGGAATTACAGATAAGCGTTCGTATTAATTACTTTCAAACTTTCTATTAGTTACTACTTCCCCTTTTGCCGAGACAGAGAAGAAGGAAAAAGAAAAGGATGGGGATGGGATCTTATTATTTACATTTACCACTTGATTACGTGGCCATGTTTAGAGCGAATAGGCAAGTAAAAAATATATCTTGTGTCTCGCATGGTCATCCGTAAATGTAAATACTGACAGTGCAGCAAGAAGGAAAGTAATAATTAATAGAGAAAGTAACTTCGGAGGCCTGATTGTATATCAGTTTCCAATGCCTTATTCAAAACAGAAGACAGACTGTCATTACGCATGGCCAGCCCCCGTATTCGATATTTATAAGCACCGATTATCGACCGTCTATCGAGGATGTCAGTCCCAGCATTTTGAAAACAACGAATAAAATGACCGTGTATAAATAGGCCAGTAGACAAATACGCGCCGCTTTGATTGACAAATTGTTGGTTGTTTCATATTGTATGGTTTTTATACTCTTAGTTTTAATACGTTAGAAAATAGTTTAGTTGGAGATATGTAGGTACATGTTATTTATTTAAAAGTTGTACGCTGTAAAAGTTACAGCGTTATTATATTATAAACTTATATAATAATTATATATATTAAGATATATATGGCCGCCAAATAAAATTGACTTCTTGTTAAAAGTAAATAAGTTTTACACACACGAAATTATACATATACATACATTCACACTCACGTCCCACACACAAAATTAATTCTTTGTGAGGAGTTAAACTGGCCAATTTTACGAATTACATTCTGTCGCACAAGAGCGTATAAAAAGTCGTATAATTGAAAACAAAAGTTTTTACATGGATTAGAAGATTACCATGTACACTGTTATGCTATTACTTCAATATCAAATCGTGACAAACATATTATGTCATATTATCATATGTTGAAAATTTTATAAAAAGTATAGAAAAAAATAATAATAATTAATAACAATGGGAATTAGATTTTAGATAGATAGATAATAAACAGTTTCAAAATAATAGTGACATGAATATGTATCATTCACACGCTCTTGTGTGATAGATTGCGTAATAAATATAGAATTATAAACTATTTATACATATTAACTCTTATTGGATTTTAATCCCTGTTAAACTTTTTTTATTTCTGGCGTAATTAAAATCGGAATGATTTTAATTTATAAATTAAATGTTATCTTCGAGGATGATTTAATGAGTGATTAAATAATTTTCTATAAATAATTGACATAAGTAAACTAATAGATAATAATTTACTTTTTAATACTCAGTTGTAGATTAATTAACAGAATCTACATCAATAATTAGCTTTCGTGGAATCAAAATTGAATACGATATACGCATAACAAGGACCAGTAGAAACACAACAAAAACCAAAGTCTGACATAGAAGTTTAAGCAAATAAATTGTTTGCACTCTTTGCTATTATATATTATATAAATATAATTTTTTAAAAAATAGATAATGAGATAATAAGATCAATTCAAAATTTTAATAACCACAAATATTACATTTGCAACTATATGTTTTTAGCAGATAATAAAATTCACAAATGTCATTCTTTTAGTATTTATTTGTGGAGAAACGTCGTGTATGTAAAGTTATTACAATTTTTAAATAAGTTTTAAATAAATATTTTAAAATAATATTTTTAATAATTTTTCGCGCGGATAATTTTACGATACGTTATTATTTTAAGCACCAAGAGATTTTAACAGAGTAATTAAATAAAATAATATAGCAAAAATAAAGAAAGAAGAAATAAAGAAGTAATTGTTTATCTCGTGAATTAAATATAATATTATGTAATTAAATAATCATTCTTTTTTAGCTTATTTTATTAACCAGTGTATATGACTACAAGTATATATTATCAAAGAGTGAAAATGCAAAAAGTTGAAACATCGATAATTTAGGTGAAATATTTCACATGACTGATTAAAACTATCAATTTTCTTATTATATTATACACTATTATAGTTTTCCAATATAAACTAGTTTTCACTTTGGTCCAATTAATTAGTCATTTATATACGCAAAAAAGACCAACGACCGACAGACAAATTTCTCTATTCGGACCAAGAATTAATTGATGTATGATTGTGATTGCACGTGAACTGTTGAATGTCATTTTTGTCTAAAGCAGAATATAAAATTTTGCTTGCAAATTTCAAAATTAAATACAAAGCGAAAAGAAAACGTTTAATATAAATAAGTTCAACATTATTTAAAAATTCTTTAATAATATTACAAGATACTAAATAATGGATCTATTTTTAGATATTGTATCACATTATTATTTGTGATATTACAAGTTACATAAAAACATTTTTAGTTATCAAAGCAGGCGATTCACGATAAGTGCATCTCTTAGTTTCATCTTGCATCTCAACTTTCATGTATAAAGCAAAAGAAGCAGTAGATTTATCAAAAATAGGTGTCTATTCAAACAAGATATATTGAGGAAAATTAGAAAGTTTTTTTATAAGCATAATTTACAAGAATTGCAAGACTTTGTATAATTGTATTTTTTTTATCTCTTACTTTCGTACATATTATTATACTTGGGGCTGGCCGCACTGTTTTTAAATACCAAATTTTTCCTACGACAATTTCTGCACCTTACCAAAAAAATGTTAGTAAATTTTCTGCATATTCTTCCCTCTCTCCTTCCTTTCTCCGATTTCACTCTTCCCTTCTCTTGTAAACGAACACGTACACAAATACACACATCACATTAACACACACCACACATGACATCTAATGTGCATGTATGTATTCTATAAGTAATCTATATTCCATACTATCGTGTGGATACCTCATACTCTATGCTATTGTTCAATCTATCATCCTTACTGTCTTTACATGTCTCTAACGACGTAAACGATATTATTAGCGAGTAAAAATATTTATGACTATTGTTCTCTTGCGAAGGAAAAACGAAAGTTTCAGAAATAAAAATATGAAAGATTTAGAGCCAGAATGGACCAATATCATAATTTAAAAATTACGTTATTGTTAAAGTGTAAGTACTTCATTGGTACTAATACTTCATTAGCACTCTCCGGTACGAATGGTAATATTAATAGATATTATTAATAGGACTAACTAGTAGTAAACGTTGTAGCAATGTTGATACTAATAATTGATACTAGTACTTAACTGATAATTACTTTAAAAAGATTTACTTTGTTTCGGTTACAAACACATCACTATCGCTTTACTAGTAAAGTACTAGTACTTCTATTAATAAACAAACAAAATATTAATATCTTATTAATTTGTTATACTGTAGTACTGGCATTTTTTATACTGACATTTATATTTTTCTTTTATTTTCCATTACAATTTTACTAGCATGTTCTATTAAAAGTAGTAATGCATATGCATGGAACATGCATTTTGTTCACAAGGTAAATTCTTAAATAATATTTTTTTATTCTATGTCTATTATTCCAACTCTCTTTCTCTCTCTCTCTCTCTCTCCTCTCATCTCTCTCTCTCTCTCTCCTCTCTCTCCTCTCTCTCCTCTCTCTCCTCTCTCTCTCCCTCTCTCTCTCCCCTCTCTCCTCTCTCTCCCTCCTCTCTCTCTCTCCTCGCTCTCTCTCTCTCTCTCTCTCTCTCTCTCTCTCTCTCTCTCTCTCTCTCTTTCTCCCTTCCTCTTGCGAAGTTGCATTATGGTACTAGTATTTCACTAGTAATCATTAGAGTGCCAGGAGAGTTAAATGTCCTAAAAATCATGGATTTGGTCCAATTATGCTTTAAACTTTTCGTATATATTTACGAAGTCCATCTCATCGACGATCTTTATCTATCAAAGGATAAGAATAAATTATGTACAAGATAGTCGGTGTGTTCCTTAGAAAAAAAAACTGTTCTACAGACTAGGATTAAGAGATTAAACGGTGGTTCCATGAACAGTGAATACGTGCGATGTTTACCTACTCGTGCATCGTGCGTACATCGCTTCACTGTGAAACTGCTTTCAAAGTTTAATATAGCAAAGTGTTTTATAATGTGAGATAAACGAAGCTATCGTCCTAGATCACGAGTACCATAATTTACAATCGATATTAATGAATCACTGATACGAATCGTTTAATCTAATCTGATATAAATACTAAACAGTTTTCTGACGAAATTCAGAATTCTTTGTCTCGATTTAATAACATAATCGAGGCATTAATCTCCGGAAGAAAGCAATCTAAATTCGGAGGTATAATGCATTACGTGATTTAGGACGATTAATTCGAAATTAATTAACGGCTGCATCGGGCAGCGAGCGCGAATAACGCACGTTGTGAGTTTTATACCGTGTAAGCGCGAACATATACATACTGCTCGCCAGTAGACATACATACACGTGTATATATGTATTGTTATGTGTTATGTTATTGCCTAATAATTACGAAATAGAACGTTATGAGAATTATAATTCATATTCTTTCCTTTTCCTCCTCGCCAGAGATGTCTGTCCAAAAAAATTGTCCAAGAAGATTGGAAGTGAGCTTACACCCGCGCGTATTTTTCACGCTAAACTGCATCGTAATTTAATTGTCATCTGTTTATCGTATTGCATAGCGTTTACAAATAACAAAGTTACTAATTATTATCTTTGAAAAAAGAATCAGTCGAAGCATAATTTTGGAAAACAAACAAAAGCACGAAAATATGCGAAGTGTAAGTATTTTATCTATAGCAGCCACTTATGCAATTGCAGTCATGATTAAAAATAACTTTTTAATACTGTCAAAATTAGCAGTTTATATTGCAATATATTTATGCGTATATTCTTTATCCTGGTCCTGTTATTATGAATTACATCACTGTTTGTCATGATTTGACTATGCTTTTGAAACAATCGCGATAAATAAAAAAGGGTGTTATCAAAGATTATCACATCAATTATATCAGATTATCAATAAATCAGATTATTATCATTAAGAAGTTTTTTATGTCATTTTGTTTGATACACACAATTCGGTAATAACGTCACAGCTTTGATCTATTCACCACTACAAAAATCTAATTATATATCACAACATAGAATAAAGTTATATCCCTTAATTATTAAATCACTTTATTATCAGTTTCGGTTTCTTTTACTTTCAAGAAAAAAAAACAAGAGAAAAATTTTATATAAGTTTTATATAAAGCAAAAAGTGATTATTTTAATTCAATTATTGTTATTGTTATTTTTTAACAACTTGAATAAAGTTTACACTTGTGTTTTAAATTAAATCCCCATACAAATAATGCAATATCTAAATTACGCCTAAAACTTGCATTTATATATTTTTAAATAAATAAATATATAACCAAATAAATATCACAAATATACTCAAATGTATTAACAAATAAAATTTTTTATAATTTTAAATCTTACTTAAATATAATTTCCATACTAACAAATTATTTCTTCTTCTCCTTCCGCCCCTCTTTTCTTGCTTTCTCATTTTCTCACTTTTGTCTTCTCTCTTTCTTTCTTTTGCTCTCTTTTCATTCTTTTTTCTTTTCTGCTTCTCTCTCTCTCTCTCTCTCTCTCTCTCTCCCTCCCTCTCTCTCCCTCCCTCTCTCTCTACCAGATATATAAATAATCCATAATATCCATTATTATAGGAAGACTTTACCTCAAAGTTGTGCGTCCGTATTACTTTTTGGTTGGAATTAAGTATCCCTACCCTAAGTTGCAACAGCTTCAAGAACGACAATCGGAGCAGTGATATTGATAATGATAACATAGTTATCTATGATATATACTATAGAATTTTAACGCCTCACTTTTTATCATTCACGAGAAGACTATGTCAAGAGAGAGAACGGCACAGTAACATTGAACAATATTTAAATTGATTGTGGTTATTGAGTGGTGCAATAAATAAAGAAAAGAATACAGATGATATAGATTCAACAAGAATTGTTTTGTCAAGAGTTGTCTCAAGTGAATTTCTCCAAGAAAAGGTACTTCAATATTACATCAATTTTTAACGAATTTTTGTAACACATTAACCGCTTTTCTTTATAGCCTACTTAAGTATATAAGAATTTTTAAAAAAGATGAAAAAGGCGCCACTGAAGAAACTAGTATACAAAACGTTTTATTTCTATTTAGTACATCAAAACATTAAAAAATAGGATTGTCAGATAACTTAGAAATATGATACAAGTGCTATGTAAAATTTAAAAACATTTGAAAACTTTTAAAATCACTAATGCAAAATGTTGGTTAGGCTTGTATTATATTGGAGTTTTGATTTTTTATGGAATATAGTGTGTGATGTGCAAGATGTTGATACATCGCGCAGACGTTGTCATTGCGCAGAGAGAAACGAGATTTCTTCGACGGAATTATGTTAAAAGAATATAAAATTGCTAAAAAAATGTTGCTAATTTCAAGATTGTGTTGTTTTAGTTTGCGTGATAAGAGGTCACAGCCTCAATTTGCATCTTGTTAAAAATTGTGGACAGATTGAAATTTTACCAAACTTAATGTACAATGTTAGCGCTTATGCGCTACATATTATTGATAAGTACTTTCGTACTTTGGGCAAATGGAATGGATAATGAGAAATCTGCAAAAAGGGAATGGTGGGAAACCACGTTAATTTATCAAATTTGGCCTAGAGGATTTCAAGACAGCGACGGCGATGGTGAGGGTGATCTGAAGGGTAAGTCACATAAATTGTTGCTATTATAAGTAAAAATTAAAATTATATTAAGATTTCATCGATCAGAAACTTAAGAATGTTAAAAAAATAATTTTCTTCTTAATATATTCATGAATGTATCATTATATTGTATATTAAATAATTTTTTAATACAATATTATTTATTATATTACATTTATGTAAACTCATTTAATGTAATTTTAGTAATTTATTTACAGGTATTATTAGCCAGCTCGATTATATCACGAATCTTGGAATCGAAACAATTTGGTTGAATCCTATTTATCGTTCGCCATTAATCGATTCTGGATATGACGTCTCCAATTACACGGATATAGATCCTATTTTTGGTGATTTAGAAGACTTTGACAATCTAATACAAGAGGCTCACGATCGAGGTATAAAATAGTAAATAGTTTACTGCAATTTTCCTGAGATTTTCAATTTTTCCAACAAAAAAAAACGTACGGAAAGATTTTTCCAATCTACAAATATATGTGCAGAACGTAATTATGGATAAATATTATATAATATTGTTTTCAATGTTTAGTATATTTTAATATTACTTTCTTAATCACTTGTTTTGTTATAATTTCATTGTAAATTTTTTTTAGGATTGAAAGTCATTCTGGATATTATTCCTAATCATTCCAGCGATCAGCATGAATGGTTCCGGTTATCGGCAAAAAATATCGAGCCATATGTTGATTATTATATCTGGACAAATGGTGGTATCGATAAGGACGGCAACAACATTCCACCAAATAATTGGGTACTGGCATTTTTCTTCATTTCCATTGTTTTTTTCTTTTTAATATAATGTACAATATTTTTAGATAAAGATTTTTATAAAGATCAGTACCTAAGTAAAATTTTTTTAAAATTATATGCCAGATTTCAAAGCAATCTAATTTGCAAACAACGATGAAAATATTTTAGTAATATATAAATATAGATATATCTTTTTATGTATTTTGTGCACAGGTAAGCATACATAGTGACGAAGAAGGATCTGCATGGACATGGCACAATGAAAGACAACAATGGTATTATCATAAGTATCATAGTTCTCAACCGGATCTTAATTTGAGAAACGAGAAAGTAATCGAAGAATTAATGGTAACGTAGATAATATAATATGAAATATTCATTAAAATAATTTGAAATAATTTGAAATATTCATTTATAATTTTGGAAATCCAAATTAAAACAGAAGATACAAATTTAAAAAAGCTGAAAAGATTAAAATATCAACTTTCTTGCATTACATAACAATTTGTAATTTCTTTAATAATTTCATAATGTTTAAAACAAATTTAAAAGCAATTTGATCTCATTTGATCAATATAAATTATTAATTTAAACGATAATTATGCTCTAAATTTAATAATAATTAATTTCTATATTTTATTAATCTATATTTTACAATTTTGATTTAAAAAATAATTAAGAAATTCTTGAATAATTCTTATTCTTTGTAAAATAATCTGAAAATAATTCAATTCTGTGAACAGGATATACTCGATTTTTGGTTGAAAAGAAACGTCGATGGTTTTCGAATTAATGCAGTACCTTATTTTTTCGAAGACGAAGCTTTAAGAAATGAATCCTTTGCGGGAGAGGGTACTTTTAGTCTTCCTGAAAGCACCGAGCTTCTTTACATATTTCGTGAATATATTGATAAATGGGTATCAAGAAATAATGCCTTATCAAAGTATGATTTTTAAAGACCTTTTTAAAACTTTATTTTTTTAAATAATAATATTATTAATACTTATATTATTATAACATTATATGTGTTAATTATTAAAATTAATATGATTTAATAACATTAGGTTGTTAATCGCCGAATCATACGATACTTCTGTTGAAAATTTATTGTCGTATTACGGCAATGGCACGCACAAAGGAATTCCACCGTTTAATTTTAAATTTATTACACATATTCGTAACAGCAGCGAAGCTAGTTATATTAAATACATCTTGGAGAAATGGCTTATATTTCTTCCAAAAGACACCAAGACCAACTGGGTGGTAAGAATCTTAAATTAATAAATTCAAATTAATTTTATAAAAATTGAAAAAAATTTTATTTAATTTGTAACTGTGTTGTTTATGCTATTTGAAAAATTAATATACTTTCACTTTACTTAGAAGCTTAATTATTTTTTATAAATGTAGCTTTCAAATCATGATAATTCGAGAGCAGCTTCAAGAATCGGACTCAACCGAATCGACGGTCTTCATATGCTTAGTCTTCTGTTACCTGGACAAGCATATACATACTATGGCGAAGAAATAGCTATGTTGGACACAAAAATATTTTGGAACAGAACTATTGATTTTATGGGTTGCGCCAGAGGCATAAATGAATATGAATATTTTTCAAGAGATCCAGCGAGGACTCCCATGCAATGGAGTTCCAAAATTTCAGCTGGTTTCTCTACAAATAAAACCACATATCTCCCTATTCATTCTAATTATGCTTATAGAAACGTAGAAATACAACAAAGTAAAAAGAGAAGCAATTTGAAAACGTACCAGAAGTTGGCTAGTCTAAGAAAAGAGTTAGTTTTTACAAATGGAGATTATGAATTTGCAAGTCTGAATAATGATCGCGTATTGGTATTGAAAAGGTTGGCATTACAATATTTATATAGTAATAAATAATATTTGATAAATAGCCGAATCTGTTGAAAACATATTTTGCAAACTATCTGCTACAAATTTTGTCGGCAGAATGGCAATAAAAATAGAAATCTTTAACAGAATATTTTAACATAAAATAATATGAATAATTTTGTTTGAAAACAATTTAGATATTTTTATATTATTTATTTTATTTAAAAATCATTAGTTCACATTTTTTCATATTATTTATGTTATTCCGTAAGTTAATCTCTTTTATTTATATTACGTTTGTAAATTATTTTAAAGTTTAGAAAGTTTATATAAATACCGAAATTTTGGATTTATTTTTTATTGATAAGGTATTTGGAAAATCATCCAGTGTATATTGTCGTAATTAATTTGGGTCTACGGCAAGAGGAAATTAATATGACTTCAATTTATTCTAATTTGGAAGATACTTTGAATGTTATTGTGGCTTCTAGCAATGCAATTCGCGTCACGTAAGTTATAATTATTTAAAAAAAAATAACAATAGAATCGCAAATTACTCTATAAATTAATGATATATTTTCAGAGACACTGTTCCACGGGATAATTTTATATTAACAGCAAACGCTGCGCTTGTATTAAAAGGCGAAGAAAAACAAGGACAAGCCACAACTGATCCAATTATTACTCCAAGTACGTCTTTCAGTAAATATATATATTAATATAATATATAAATATATTAATATACATTTAAAAAAAAATAATTTTATTTATTTATTTATGCATGCATGCACAGATGCATAAAATTATCAATTTCATGAATTATTAATTATTATATTAGTATTTATCGTATTAATATTTATCAATTAACACTATTACTAATTATTAGTATAATAAATAAAAAACTAACGTTACCACTAAAAATACATCTTTTACAGCTAAAGTAACCGGAGATCATACATCCGAAAGTACGACAGAAAAAGGAGGAAAGAGTTCGACAGTAGAACCAGAATCAACTAAGAAGCCCAATAATGCAATGTCAAATTGTACTTCTGCATTCTTGTTAATGATAAGCCTCATAATAACATTGTGCAGATTTTAAAAATAATAATAAGAGATAAGAGCCAATCCTTCTCTTCTAAGGACATCTCATCAATAGTCGAATCTATCGAAGTATTGTTGTCGCTTTCTGCGATGCCGATTGGTTCTCTTTCTCTCTCTCTCTCTCTTTCTCTGCGCTTATTTCGTGAGCAACTGTCATTGCGGAGATCGCGTGTTTTGACAATTCATGTATATATTGTTGATGGTTAAGTGTGTGATGTAATGACTATATGTAATAAATACTGTTTGGTATCCGTTATACATCTAAAAAGACTTTTCTTTATTTATTGAACATTTAAAATTGTTTCAGGGCACGTGTTATGGAACTGTTCATCAGAATTATTTAATTATTTCCAAGAGATATTTTTATTGTGTTTTGTAGAGAAAATAGAATAATTTCAATTGGATTCTACTCCGAACAGTTCCATTATAAGTGTCCAGATAAGTTTTACAAAAAGCGGCTGTCATTTCGACAGCTGTGTGGTTAATATTAAAGCTAAATTTCTCGAGATTCGCGCTCATCTCGGACAAGAGTTTATACGAAATATATCGCGATCGATATCATAACAGTCATCCTGCAGAAGATGGATAAAACGAGGAGAAAATCGGCAGAAATTTATTCTGTAATGTCAGACTCCTAAAAATTGACATAGTTTAAGGATCGTCAATTCCTCACGATTCATCTGCTTTCGACAGAATGAGAGAGACGTTGGAATAGTTAGAGCAAGCGCAAGAGAGGCAAAATAATATTGGAAGAGAAAAGCATGTGGGTATGTTTCATTTCATATAGCAACCGCAAAACGGTTAAACAGTTAGGACAAGTGTGATATAAGAGTCAATATCAGCGTAAATGTCGTAATCCATCGCATAGAATTGCGAAATCAAAACTGTCTCTTCGAATAATTAAAGCAAATATGGAGCAACACGAAAATTATATACACGATGTTAAAGCTTAGCTAAAGAGAGGCTGTTTTGACAACTTCGACGATTCTGAGATTTGTATACGCCAAAGGAACGATCTACCGAGAAATATGTACACACTACAGTTATACACTCATGAAGGAAAAAAATAAAAAGAGCAAATTACAACTGCATGGTTGTTTTCTTAAAACCGCTAAGAGATTACATCTTTTCGAGAGATATCTCTCAGAATTTTTATTTAATGTTTATCATTCCCTTCCCTCGGATAACGAAATCTGTTCAAGATTTTACAAAGTGTCTGTTACAAATTTTGTATCGGCAGAATGCTAGCAGATACATAACAGAATTTGTTAACGGAATATGATGACAGATTGATTTCAGAAATCGAGCAGAATCTGCACCGAGAAAAAAATATTTAGATAAAAAAAAATATTTATTTAGATTGCTGCCAATAGCTTATTTACTTATAATTAGTATATAATACACATATTTATTTAGAATTAGATATTTTTACTTCATTTCAATAAAAATATTTAATTCTAAATAAATATGTGTATTATATTAAGTAAATATGCTATTGGCAGCAGTTTAAATAAATATTTTTTTAGATCTAAATATTTATTTCTCAGTGTGACAATTCGTAAACCATTTAAATATTTTAAATAATACATTCCATTTGAATGGAACACGAATTTGACGAAATGACAGATTCTGATCAGTTTCTGCTAACAATCTGCTATCAGATTATCGGCGGCGGAACACGAGTTTAATGCAGAATCAGCTTGGTACACAATATTTTATTTGAATCTATTGGCAAACTGTTAATACACTATTTATAACTGTTAATATTTTAGCCTTACTAGGCCGTGTATTTCTAAATTTCTAACAATAATTCAAATTAAATCAGACGGCATAAAAATGTAATAACGTGAAGTTTCTATTTGCGTAAAAAATTCGAAGATTTTAGACAAAAGAACAAATATTATTAAAATATGATATACATTAGCTGGAAAATTCCTAAACCAAAATTGAACGATATTAATAATAATAATAATGAGCGTAATTATTTTTTTATTACTCTACACTTTTTTTTGATCGTGAACTTTTAGCTGCAAAATTTACTAAGTTAACGCACAGCAAACTTTTCAAGCAAATCTTTGTAAGTATTAAAAGTTATGTATTTTTATCAGTAATATTTTTTAACCCTGCGTGTCATTGTTGTGACAAAGATATTATTGGAAATAATACAAAATGATTTTATCGAAGTTTCAATCAAATTCCAATCAAGTTATTCGGTACTTAATTCATCAAATAATATCTGTACTATTTTGTTAATATATAAATCAAATTATTAATGCTATTATTTAACTCGCGGAAAAAAATTAGAAACAATAAATTGTATAAAAATTTTGCTTTAAACAATTCTGCCGGTTGAATTAATCGCTGATCAAGTTAATCTCGGTATGACCAAAGTTGCTTTTAGTAATTTTTCTGTTTGACATGCGGAAAAATATTAAAGACAATGCAATTGTATAAAAATTTGCTTTAAGTAATTCTGCTGATTAACTTAATCACCGATTAAGTTAATCAAAATTTGGCCAAAGTTGCCTTTAGTGATAAATCTTTCTTAAAGCCTCCAAAAGTGAAAGGCAATTTTTTATTTACAAGGTCAGTAACAATTATTATTCCTTTTTAATAATTGTTTTATTAATTTAAGAGCTATTAAAATGTAAAAGCAGTCGTAATCTATAAGGACAATTTCTCATGCCACAGTTGTGGCGTAAAACGTGCGTGAGTCGTTGCAAAATTGGAAAATGGTAACTGCTATAATATTTATCCCTAAATCAAATATTGAAAAATATTTGATCGAAACACTAACTGCAGAACGATGACATGTGTGCACGTACCTGACAATGATCGCCAATTTATTCCATCGTTGATGCATCCCTAGAAAAATAACGTGCAAAAAAAACGAACGAGCAAAATCACCATGCACGCGCGGGCGCATAAAAGGTAACAGCCAACAGGTGCGAAGAAATCACGTGATTCTATATAGTACGGGACGCGCGGGTATGGCGCGATGTTTATAACTCTCCGCGAAAAACTTTAAGCACTTTGCGAGAGATATTCCGCATATTCCGAAACGCGATTTCAAGTCTCTCTCGAGGCACGGCACCGCGATGTCTTGGAGGATTCTCGGAACAGTCAACGAGACGACGAACCAACAACGATCGAAAACGCGACGTTTAATGCAATTGCGACAACGTTCTTTCTTTTTCTCGCTAATAAATCTACAAGATAACAGCCCGAAATACGAAGCAATGTAGGCACGTTTATAAAAAATGTTGTAAGCAAAACGAATAATATTTGGGAAACAAGCAACAGAGAATGTTTTATTATTTTTAAGTATCTTAGCAGCGACGTGGTTCATCGTCTTTTATGGTATGCGCGATCAACGTGCTGTGAGAACGATCGCGAAGAAATTTAAAAATAAAAAACTATACAATTTAACGTAAATTTTTTGTAAAGTAGAAGTTATGTGAGGAATAAAGAAGCACACGTGCAAGTAAATTTGAAACATTTACGACGAATTAAGTAAACGAGCGAATTGCGTGTCTGTTCTTTAACAAAGAAACGGAATTGTATATATTCTTCGACGCACATTTGAGCTTGTTAACTCGCACTCGCGACGTTCATACGCATTTTGAAGCAAGCTTGCTCCAGTCGCTCGCCTTCGTTCGCGATCGTTCGCAATCGCGACGAGCAATAAGTGAGCTAACACCAAACGCGCGATCGTTTTCTCTTTAATTATTCAATTGATTATTAATTTCCGCGCTTAACGAGAGATTCGAGCTATTCACTGAAGCGTCTTCCCGCGCGATTCACTCATTCGGAGTAGAAATCGAAACGGAGCACGGAGGCAAGAGACGCGAATCCGAGGTTATCGTCTCACTGCGACACGCGAGACAACGATTCTATTAAGGTGTATCGCGCTTCGAATCATTTGTATCTCATGCACAATAAAAAATTCACTCACCGATCACGACGCACTGCAGGAGACCCGCCAAATCACAGCCAGGAGGATGATACGTACGGCGTGGCGTCCAGCACGGCATTCGGCATTCGGCATTCGGCGTTCATTTCGCCCAGCGACGGCGTCCCACTCGGTTCACTCGACACAAGAAGGAACGGAATATTCGACGTACGTTCGCTTTGCCACACTTCGTAACCGGATTTCTTCTCATTCACGAGAAAGATATTACACGAACGACTGCAACGTCTCGCGTCTCGCACCGACCGCGACCGACCGACGCGTCACGTAGTATACAAGTGCCTTGCGCCGCTTGCGCGCGCCGCGCCGCGGCGGCTCGGAGCGGTCGAGCGCGATTGGCTAGCGAGTCGAGCCACCAGATCCGGCCAATCACGTTTGGTCGCTCCGAGCCGCCGCCGCGCCGCCGGCGCGGCGAGCCGGACGCCGGGCGACGCGACGCGACGGCTGCGCGACCGTTGAATTGATATTGAACTTGAAAGTCGCTGCGCGGCCGATTGTTTTTGCCGGTGAGCGGCTTTGCCACTTGTTCCCGTCAACGCTCGGAGTACCATCACCTGCGGAAGTCACTCAGCTATCGTTCTCCAGATGAATTTCGCACAGGTAGGAAAAGTGTTTGTGCTGCGCCCGTCGCCGTGCTCCGTGCTCCGTGCTCCGTGCCCGTGGTCAGTGCTGTGTGTTATTCGGAACGCGCTTGTTTCTTCGATTGGCACTCCTGCTCCTCGTTCCGCGGGCCGCGGGAATAATCGCCTACGCGAGTACGTGCCGTACGCGTTCGAATAATTTGCGAGTGTATTTAAGTGTGATTTGCCGGAATGAACGTATCGCGCGAATCGCTCGATCGAGACGGAGACGTTGCCGCGCGCCGTCGAGGTGGAGATGTCGAGGCAAAGTCGGCGAAGGTATGTATACGCCGGCAATAATTGCGAACGATTTTGCTTTCGTCGTGACTCGTGATATAAGCGGGCGATAGTTGTGGCGCTCGTCTCGCCATATTTTTCAACTCGAATGTAGCGTTTATTTACCTCGTGTCGTACGCTTTGAACGCTGTGCCGCGCCGGAATTATTGTCGTGTGATTTATCTCCGATTCTCTCCGTAGGGAAAAAGAGGGCTGAGTTATATTGTCGTATCGATTGATTCGAGAGTAACGGAACGCCATGATACATCGCCCGTTCGTGAATGCTTCATATAATCTCGTGTATCTCGCGTCGCGTAAGTTGGCGGCCGGCTGGCGGCAGTCACAATTTGTCGTCGTGCAAATTAATAATGCAACTTTTACTTTGGCGAGATTTATGAGTTCGATACCGTACTGTATGCGCGATATTTAACTTCAATAGTGTGTATCTTTGATTAGCCAACTGCATCTGCGTGTCTTTATTAATCGTCCGCTCGATTCGTGTAGTATCGCGGCAAGTTGCTGACATCTTGGAACATTTCGTCGTCATTATTGGATTATTAAAAAGTAACGCGGTGATGAGCGCAGAACGAATCGGGGCAATTTTTATTGTTATTTTAATTATTGTTTTATTAATTTATTTAATGAAAAAAAAAGACAACTACTAATTATGTTGCAATTTTATTCTAATTCTTTATAGCCTCTTTATCCATATTT
Source organism: Temnothorax longispinosus (assembly GCF_030848805.1). Classification (NCBI taxonomy): domain Eukaryota; kingdom Metazoa; phylum Arthropoda; class Insecta; order Hymenoptera; family Formicidae; genus Temnothorax; species Temnothorax longispinosus. The sequence goes on from NC_092368.1 coordinate 16,517,266, forward strand.
ATATATCGATAACTTGATTTTATAATACCTGTTTTTATATTATACACAGTAAAGTACTTCCTTCCCACATGGGTACGACCTTGGCGAGGTGGGAAGGCCCAGTACCCCGAGGATGTTACCCAAGCAAAACTCTTGTTCTGCTTGGATAAAAATCCAAAGACGGGGAAGCTAACGTACCCTCGTCCGCCGATTTAACTGAATAAACGAATCGCAGTCGGTTCGTCGCGTTTGCTTCGGGAGTGCCGTTTAAGTAATCGGACTAAAGAACTTTTTCAGAGCCCATTTGAAGAATATTACGGCATACTTGACGAAATATTCTTTTCATGGAGTTTTTAAACGGGAGTGTCTCTATACAGTATCGCGCAAAAGACATTTTATTGATAATTAGTCCGCGCGCGATGTAGTTTATTATCCGGGAGTGTTTCTCGCGAGTGTCCTGTGCGGAGGAGAAGAAGAAGAAGGAGGCCCGACGTCCTGAGAGGAGGAGGAGGTCCGAGGGGGATATCGGGCACCGGTGGAGCAACCTTGGGGTAAGTATCATCTTTTATCTGCATATAATTAATAGTTTTTTCCCATTTATTCAGACTGTTTTATTTCGATAAACTATATAAAAATTCAATTAAAAATAATTAGAGAAAGAGAAATTATTTAAAATTTTATAGAAATTTATTTTTGTAAATATTTTTTCCGGAAAATAAATAATTATATCAGTAAATCTAATTAAATGACGAATTAGATTTAATCGCGATAACAGCGCGTAAGAATTATGTGTATCTTTTGAAACATTGATTATTTTCAGCGCCTCTTTAATTTAAATCTTTCGTTTTTGTTACAGTATCATCGTAGTTGCGTGGCTGAATTACTCCGCCCGTTGCGCATCGGATCGGTGAGTGACGAATTTTTTATATAATGGTATGGGGTAACGAATTTGTGAGACCAATATTAGATATATTTATGTATTGTATATTGTATCCATATAATAGTACTATAGATAAATGCGATTTCTCACAGATTCGTTGCCCTAAAATGGATAGACTAGATCAGATTAGGCTAAATAATTAATCCTGGAGTATCATTATTTATCGATTTATTGTGCTTACGGGAAAATGTACCCATAAGCACATACATTATGTCGGTGCATTATTTGTTAATGCATCTAATGTTCCTTGTATTGCAGAATACGCCAAGTATACTATAGTCGCCTGAAACTTATAAGCAAATTATTTGAATTTGACAAATATATATTTTATTATCAAGTATATAAAGATATCAATTATGATCTTTCTTGTGCAATATTAAAATCAATTATTAAATTTATTACATTAATTACATTTTTCAAATTTGTTTTTAAAATTATTAAGAAATATATATAGACAAAAAACGGAAGTAAAATTTTACAAAGTGTGGAATAACATTTTTTGGATATAAGATTTCATTTAAATTTTTTATGACTTTTATTTTTTGTACAGAATAAAAATTTTAAAAACATTTATATTTTTTATACACAATTAAAAAATAAATAAAAAATATTTTTTTTATACATAGACAATAGATAATTATAATTAAAAAATTAAAAAATATTAAAAGATACAGGTATCTTTAGGTATATCTAATAGGATATTATAGATCTGATAAATAGATTTAACAAAATAAAATAAATTAAGCGGTTATATAGAAAAATAAAAAAATTTTGAAATACAATTAAATGTATTTCTCTTTATTTTCTTTTCTCTCTCTCTCTCTCTCTCTCTCTCTCTCTCTCTTTCTCTTCCTATTCCAAATATTCCTCCAGGATTAAATATTACATAAGTTGGTGTAAGGAAGCAAAATGTATTAATAAGTTCAATATGCATGTATTATAAATGAAAAAGACCAAAAGATATTTTGATTCGCGTTGCATATATTTCACACACTAACCTTATTATATATAGATACTGATAGATCACACTAAGAAGTTAATCGTATTTATTTTTATTGTATACGTATGTATAATGCGCCGATTTTATCCTGATCTTTTATAGTCTATCCATGTAGCTTGGCTTTGTATAAACAAAGCAAAATAAAATAACGTGAGATCCAATGAATATTTTGTCGCAGGATAGAATCATTTTTTATCTCGAGTATAGAATTATCTGTTAATAGTTTCAAAGTTGATAGTTTTTATATCAATTATATTACATTAAAATGCTTAATATAATCGTAGAGATGTATTTCGGATATGTCATATTAAATATAATTTTGATAACAATTTGCATTATAATAACGAAATATTTATATAAATATGTATATAAAAATTTGTAAAGACAAATATGTTACATGCGCGAGGACTTGATAAATTCATTATATTGATTGCGATATTAATTATGTAAAGAAATCATTGTTTCCTTTGAATCTCACGTCATTCAGTTTAAAATGTTTAAATATCTCACTTGATATCTAAAGTGAGATTTAAGTGACGATTCGTGATTCGGTTCGCGGTTCGGTTCAATTTATACTAAACATTGTTTGTCCATTCATTAATAAATAATTGATTGATCGAGTCATTAATTAATTTTAAAATTTCTGTTGTGTGTCTCGTGTTTCTACATTACACTATTGAAATCCAGATATTCGCGACTGATTGTGAGATATAATCGCGACGATTTGTATTAGAACGCGATTAACATAAAATTCTTTCATTATTTCTTGATGATATAATTCTATTTTACTTTCTATTGTTGCTATAATTCTTGGACGAATAAATTAATTACGCGTATTATATTATATTAACGAACGTGGTTGTTTATTTTTTTTCGTTATGATTAACGCGCGTTTATTAACGATCGCGACGATTCGTAATTGACCGTAACATTAGAATCGTCTGCTGGCGCTGTTAATCAGCCGGCATTGAAGGAGTTTGTCTCCTTCTCATTTTCTGGCTGACATACAGCCAAAATAGATTTGGCCAATAACAACGCAAAAGGTGAGTCCAATGATCTTGGCCAGAAGAAACGACGTAAACTACGCTATATCTTTTAAGATAAGGTCTATATTGAATTAAAGGTTTGTAAGGTAGCTAACATACACAAGGTAACATACAAAATAATTTTGTATATATCTGTTTATTTGCCCAGTAGGGCTATTTTCTCACATATGTGCGGGAAAACCCCCAATTAAATACCAATTGCGCGCGTATTAAAACCCTCAATTCCAAATTTTAAATAATCCTATCTGCACTTTAAGATATCCCTCTGGATCAATCAGCAAATCAGGCCCCTTATAAAACGTGTCACGGACTTAATTAATTAAAGCTTTGTATATTAAATTATAACACGGGACACGGGTAGGTAGGAAAATGGATAGGTAGGACTATATAGATTGGAATACGGGTGGGTAGGGATACGGATAGGTAGGTAGGGATTCGGGTAGGCAGGGACAAGGGGATATAATTTGATAGAAAAAATTATAGACAAAATAAAAGTAATATCCTTAATATAATAATAATAAATACAATTATTTATTATTATTATATTTTTAATAATAACAACTTAAATGTATATTAAATTTAAAAAGTCATATTTTATCTTGTTCTCGATGAAACATTTTCGCGAATTTCGTATGATATTCAATATTTGACGATTATACGAATTTCACACGTTCCTCTGTGTGTGTGTGTGTGTGTGTGTGTGTGTGTGTGTGTGTGTGTGTGTGTGTGTGTCAGCAGAAATAAGGACCCCACGGTTCGTCACTCCCGCGATAGTTAACGACTCCAAATCCTCTTTGCCTTCTAAATATACATATATATGACATAATGTTTAAATTCTAAAATAATTCCGTTATAAAGATACAATAAGGCCCAGTTTCACAAGTGTCGGTTAACTTTTAACCTTAGATTAACTTACTCTCCGTCTCCTTCTAACGTCCCCCTTAGAAAGAGACGAAGAGTGAGTTAATCTAAGGTTAAAAGTTAACCGACACTTTAACTGGACCTAAGATGTCTATAAAGAGAAATATCTTTGATTAAATAATTATTTTCCTCTATAAGCTATTATATATGTTTGACAGTCATAAATTTCAGTTCGGTATACATGCATAAAGATAAATCACTTATTTTATAATGCGTAAGAGTAGATCCACTTAAATATTATCCACAGTATACCAATAGAGATGACGGTTTCAACCACAGTGACAAATAGATACACTCTGAAAACAGAATAAATGCAATTAATACATATTTATACATATACTCATATTTCAATTATGTCAATTATGTTTCTTACACAGGAAAATAGAAAAATGCTATTTAATCTTCCTAATTAATATGTATCGAAGTTCTTATATAGTCTCTTTTTAATGTTTAACATTATCTAAATTATTTACATTGTACAATAAATATTGACAGCAACACGAAATTTATGATTTATATTTTTATTTTTTATAAATAATTATTTACAATGGTTTGCTTTATCATTGAGATATCAAATTAAATATAATATTTGTCAAAATTTAAATAAAGGCCTTGCGAACTAGCGAGATATTTGTGCTATATTTATTATATTCTGAACAATACAGCTAATCAATAAACAAACGTTTCGGCCATTACTGTGGCTTTCTTCAGTTGTTTATTAATTAGCTGTATTGTTCAGAATATAATAAATGTAGCACAAATATCTCACTAGTTTGCAAGCCCTTTATTTAAATTTTGTTTTATATTAAGCAAATACTATCAACAAATTGTTTATAATATTTGTATTGAGATTCGAAATTTTCGACATATTTATTTCAGATGTGATTGCCAAAATTGTAACTATAAATCATGTAGTTACTTTTTTAAACACTATGTTTGTTTCATCCGCTAGTTTCAAAAAGTTTAAATTCTATTGTTATTACATGTTATCTAATAGTCGATTTTTAAATGCCACATTAATGTGCATAAATGATACCAAATACAGTAATATATTTATACCTTTTACCGTGTGATCTAGCTGCATCCAATCGATTCAGGTCTTCATAAAGAAGAAATCTTTTGACACCGATTATACTATTCCTTCATATCGTAAAATAAACATTTATTAGCCTTAAATTATCTTTATTGTAAATATTATATAGAATAAAAATATAATACATTTACTTTATGTACTCCCTCAAATCGTAATCGGAATAATCAAAAGAAAACATATCCCTGTTATCAGGTGGTATCGAGGACATCAGAGCCAACTGATTTGTATTACTGAATTTCCATTCACGAAACGAAAAGTAACTCACAGCACGATTGGCCACATACACTTTTTTCATCAGTCGTACTAGCCTATAATTTGCACTCATTAACACGAAACGGTTAAAGTTTACTTACAACAACATAGCTTGAACTATATTATTATAGATTCCAAATCAGCAAATATAAAACTTATGTTATGATATAAATGCTCTTTTTAAATAAAATAAAAAGAAGAGCTAGATAAATAAATACAAAGAAAAAATACACGCAAAATGATGATAAATTTATGATAAAAAATATTTTTTAATAAAAAGGTATATTATTGTAATTTGCAGAATATTCAAATCTTGCCGATTTTATCAAATATATATATTTAGAATAATTTGCTTTTACTAGTTAAATATATTATATTAATTAAGACTTACATTGGTGGACGTCCAGAGAATTTTAAAATCAGATCTATTAATATAGCTGGCAGAATATGCAATAATATTGTTAATATATAGAACACAATATAATTATCGGTCAATATTGTATTAGGAGTCCAGACAATTCCTTCAATAGGCACTTCATTTGCAACACTAAATAACATTTTTATATCATATTGGAATGTTGTACATTTCTCGCTTGTACAGTTTAAAACAAGTAAGTTGGAATCTGTAGAAAAACTAATAATAAAAAAAATTATAAATTAACCAATAAATAACATAAAAAATAATTAATTTGTTATTTAAACTAAGTATCGTAAAATTTGCATTAAGTTTCAAAAATTAGGCAACTATTTGCAAAATTTTAAGTTGTGTGATGTACGAAAAATTATTGAAAAATGTTAGTTATTTAACATCATGTTTCGAATTAAGCATATTTTAAAAGTATAAATAAATAAATAAAAGAAACTCATTAAATTATTTAAAAATTTTAGTACTATTTTATACAAAGAAAAATCACAGATAAATTTATCCAAAAATAAACAATTAATATATAAAGTGCAACCTCCTAAATTCAAAGTAAGGAAACAAATATTTGACTAAGAAAATTTTAAGTAGAATCAAAAAAATCTTATTATACATAGATATACTACAAAAGTTGTATCTTTGAACAATTATGTACTGAATATAGCATAATGCAGACATCCGTTTACATTCGACTAGGCACTCCTCCTTAGATTTAATAAATAAATTGAAGAGAACGCATAGGACTATATAGCAAACATGGATTGAGCTAGTTTTAAATAAAGAAAGAAAGCTTTCGCATTTATAATTTAAGAAGGAAAGTGTATTGAAAGCATGCAAAAATATACTGATAGTCATACCTGGTTAATCCACGCTTCCAAGATACGACTAGCATAACTTTGATGACAATATCTACTGGTATTACATTTTCATGAACGTATTTATTACAACACCCTACTCGTATTACACCTTTTCCGCCACCAATATAAAGTCCTATTGGACCATAAATGTTATCTATCCATCCTGGCACTGGTTCTTTTATCGATGATGTCACTAAAGTTGATAATGATATTTGATATCAGATAAATTTTGTGGATTAAATTATTCTGGCCATTAATAAATTCTGGTAATATGTCTATATCTATATCTATATGTATACATTTAGTAGTATGATTAAATTATTCTTTGCCGCATATTTTGACACATGTCAACCGAAATGAGAAAAGGGAGGCAAGCTCTATATAGTATACGTTTTTAACTTTTATTATAATTTCATTTTTCATAAGAAACTTTAAGCTATTACAAGTAAAAACATGTTTGATAAGACATATTTGATTAATTATATTACATAAATATAAAAATAAATATAATTATTTTCAAAAAAAAACTCTTATTCGTACAAATATTTTATAAAGCAGTATAAAGTAAAATAGGAAATGTAAAAAATGTTGCATATTTGACATATTCGGCATATTCGGCAGTTACTCATTAAAGATAAAATTTATTTTTTACAATTAAAGAAAAGCCACATACCAATAGGAGGTCTCACAATCGCGCAAGGTAAGAAGGAAGAATATTCCTGTATTATACTCTCCGCTAGATTTTTCGAAAAAATGTACGTGTTGGGTGCGTAATCCAAACATCTACGTAAATTCAAGCGTACACAAAATTAAATACATGAATATCATTAATTAAAAATACGATGTAAATAAAAAATTAATAAAAAAAACAAATTTTTTAAATATATCTAATTATAAAAAATTTATAATTACGATTTCCGTTTATATAGCTTACTTAGCTGTAAAAACTTTGAGAGTATGCTCATCCAATGACTCGGCCACATCTATCATTTTCTGCCAATCAGCTATTGGCGGGTACGCTTTTTCTTCAGTGAATAGATTATTCACGTGGGCGAATGCCGTGCTAACATACACTAATGCCTTTGACAGAGAAGAGGAATTTTTTTAATTTTCTGTAGTATATAAAAGTTTGTATAATAACAATATATATTTTATTTATACTATAAATACTGACATATTATGATATTTCAATCATATATAATATACATTCTTCCAAATTTGTTCTATTTAAATTGTTACTAAATTTAAAAAATACGACATAATATTATTTGGGAAAAAATTTGTGATTGAGATATGAGTTTTTGAGTAAGGACATTATCTAAAAATATATATATATATATATATAAAATTACTTAGTATAAAAAATTACTTACTTTTAAATTCTTCATACTTTGAGCTAAAATACAGATATCTCTCGTTGCTCTAGTATTGACAAATATGGCATATTTTAAAGTGTCATTAAATCTGACACTCGCCGCTGCATGAATTACTATAGTCACTCTTTCAACTAGTATTTGTTTGTCCACAGCCGACAAACCTAGTCCCTTTTCACTAACATCGCCAGAAATTGGAATTAACTTTTTGAAATTAGAAGGTCGTTCTTCGCGCAATTTGTCAAATAACTGAAATAAAGAACATTACAATTTATATAACAAAATCTTTTTTATAATAAAAAATTCGAAGATAGGTATATATTTTTAATAAGTTTATAATAACAGAATAAAATATTTAATGACATTCTCAACAACATTTTGCTTTACCTGTATACCAATCTTTTATTATAAACTACTTATAAACTATTATTGTTAAAAATAATTCTCTTTAGTAATTAGACGTTTTAATAGTATCTACAAAGAAAATTCTTTCTACTATGCATTTAAATGTGGTACACAGGTACAACATCGTAATTTTAGAAATCTTAAAAAAATGCGTAATTGTAAAAGTTTCTCTTCCCACTTACCTGTAAATTTAATATTTTTTCGAGCCTTTCATTGATACTTAATCCCTTTTTCGGACGCATCAACAGAAATATTTCGCGAACATCTGGACAAGATCGTAACACTTTTTCGATAAACACCTTACCCAGAAATCCTGTTGGACCTGTTAGAAATATACTTTGTCCAGCGTAAAACGCAGGAATCGACTTAGCTGGATCAATTGTCATTTTATTACTTTTAAGATAAAGTTAATATAAATAATAATAATCTAGCAACGCAACACACGCAAAATGAAGGTATTAAAACACTTGAAATTGATGTCAGCTTTGTGCCGATTGATGTAGATGAGCAAAATGTAAGTAGAGTTTGCGAGAAAATGTTTATATATTTGCCTATAAGTAACTTCGTTTACGAACTGAACCGTAAGCCAACCAAATCTGTGAAATTATTTTAAGTATTTTAAACAGGAAATGATTATCGTACAATGTAAGGTTAAAAGAGCAACGAATATATACATGTGTAATAATATACGTCTATTTTACTATAAGTACAAAGTCTTCCGAGTCAGGTCATTGAAACTTCACGGTCTTATAGGAAATTAAATGTGGAACAAAAAAGTTTTTAAAACATAGGTCAAAAAACCCTTTTATTTACTCTTATTTTCATAAAAATTTATATTGCTTCCTTATAGAGGACTAATAATAATAATCTAGCAACGCAACGCAAAATGAAGGTATTAAAACACTTGAAATCGATGTCAGCTTTGTGCCGATTGATGTAGATAAGCAAAATATAAGTAGAGTTTGCGAAAAAATGTTTATATATTTGCCTATAAGTAACTTCGTTTACGAACTGAACCGTAAGCCAACCAAATCTGTGAAATTATTTTAAGTATTTTAAACAGGAAATGATTATCGTACAATGTAAGGTTAAAAGAGCAACGAATATATACATGTGTAATAATATACGTCTATTTTACTATAAGTACAAAGTCTTCCGAGGGTCTTCAAGTCATTGAAACTTCAAGGTCTTATAGGAAATTAAATGTAGAACAAAAAAGTTTTTAAAACATAGGTCGAAAAACCCTTTTATTTACTTTCATTTTCATAAAAATTTATATTGCTTCCTTATCGACATAAGGAAGCAGAATTAGAATCTGCGAACCGTAATATCACTCATATCTCATATTCAAGTAACAAACAGTATCGTGATTACTTACAGAATAAACTTTATTTACATTCTATGTACATTGAGATTTTTTTCAATTAAGATTGCCTGTTTCCGCCGAGAGGGTAAAAATTGTGTTGCGTAGCGTGATCTACTAAATTATCGATGAAAATGTCACGATCGTTCTGATCGCTTTCACAAATCAAGAAGGTATCTTGATACAGCGAATTCGGCGTTCGGTGCATAATCGTTACGAACGAGCTTCCCGACGTCGATGTCGGATTCGCCGTTAGGGTTAGCAAGGGTGTACCTTGAAGACATCAATGACCAGTGGAAGAGCACCTGATGTGCACAGGCCCACCGGCCGGGGTCGCGTAAAAGAGTCACGGTGCGGTCTCGCTTCGCGTATACTTGGCGCGAGACACTGCCATGTCTCTTGATATGTGATACAATAAAAAGTAGAATGTTAGGTATAAGCTTAATCAGTCTAGATACGATGATCAGATATAGAGTGTTTCACAACACTTATATTTTTTATCTAGAAATATTTTGACTAATTAATTTAACTTAATTTAATGTAACTGACTAGTAATTAGATTTCTGGTTAATTACTGGCTACAATTTGGTTCTCTTTACTCTGGTTTCGTGTAGCTATGATCACACTCAAACGCAGGTCGCTTTTTTATAATTCTTACATCGTCATTTGGATTTATTATAACGTGCTATTTTTTATTATAATAGCGATATTTGAAAGAGTGTGCATGGTAAACTATTTAAGTTATATCCGTATATTTATTACAGATTTTACGGTAAGAGTTATCTTCGCCGTTCTTAGAGATATTTTAAATCCGCAAACGGGTGCTGTTTCGGAATCGTTTGTACGTGTTTGTATGGCCGCTAGTTTCGTTTGTAGTTTTAAAGGGGTGATTGTACGGGAATTTCAAAATAAGATGAGTCGCATGGAAATATGCAATAAAAATCAGATTTTGCGGTAAGAGTTATCTTCGCCGTTCTTAGAGATATTTTAAATCCGCAAACGGGTGCTGTTTCGGAATCGTTTGTACGTCCTTGTATGGCCGCTAGTTTCCTTTGTAGTTTTAAAGGGGTGATTGTACGGGAATTTCAAAATAAGATGAGTCGCATGGAAATATGCAATAAAAATCAGATTTTACGGTAAGAGTTATCTCCGCCGTTCTTAGAGATATTTTAAATCCGCAAACGGGTGCTGTTTCGGAATCGTTTGTACGTCCTTGTATGGCCGCTAGTTTCCTTTGTAGTTTTAAAGGGGTGATTGTACGGGAATTTCAAAATAAGATGAGTCGCATGGAAATATGCAATAAAAATCAGATTTTACGGTAAGAGTTATCTCCGCCGTTCTTAGAGATATTTTAAATCCGCAAACGGGTGCTGTTTCGGAATCGTTTGTACGTCTTTGTATGGCCGCTAGTTTCGTTTGTAGTTTTAAAGGGGTGATTGTACGGGAATTTCAAAATAAGATGAGTCGCATGGAAATATGCAATAAAAATCAGATTTTACGGTAAGAGTTATCTCCGCCGTTCTTAGAGATATTTTAAATCCGCAAACGGGTGCTGTTTTGGAATCGTTTGTACGTCTTTGTATGGCCGCTAGTTTCGTTTGTAGTTTTAAAGGGGTGATTGTACGGGAATTTCAAAATAAGATGAGTCGCATGGAAATATGCAATAAAAATCAGATTTTACGGTAAGAGTTATCTCCGCCGTTCTTAGAGATATTTTAAATCCGCAAACGGGTGCTGTTTTGGAATCGTTTGTACGTCTTTGTATGGCCGCTAGTTTCGTTTGTAGTTTTAAAGGGGTGATTGTACGGGAATTTCAAAATAAGATGAGTCGCATGGAAATATGCAATAAAAATTTAAAGCTTAAGACGTATGAATCGGCCTAACTGGCAATAATTTATTACTATTGTGGTCATTATAGTCGTCAAGACGACTGTAATTTGGTTCGATTATCGTCAAGGCATATTTTTTGACCAAAGATTTAGTCATTATAAATTGATATGATTTTTTATGCTTAATTTAGCATCTTATTTAAATAATTAAATTTATTGCGAAAAATATTACCTCAGCCAGGATTCGAACCTGGAACTTCCCTCATTCCGTGAAGGGTGTTGTACCAATTCGAATCCTGGCCTACGGAAGTCACTCAGCTATCGTTCTCCAGATGAATTTCGCACAGGTAGGAAAAGTGTTTGTGCTGCGCCCGTCGCCGTGCTCCGTGCTCCATGCTCCGTGGTCAGTGCTGTGTGTTATTCGGAACGCGCTTGTTTCTTCGATTGGCACTCCTGCTCCTCGTTCCGCGGGCCGCGGGAATAATCGCCTACGCGAGTATGTGCCGTACGCGTTCGAATAATTTGCGAGTGTATTAAGTGTGATTTGCCGGAATGAACGTATCGCGCGAATCGCGGCGAGACGGAGACGTTGCCGCGCGCCGTCGAGGTGGAGATGTCGAGGCAAAGTCGGCGAAGGTATATGTATACGCCGGCAATAATTGCGAACGATTTGCTTTCGTCGTGATATAAGCGGGGCGATAGTTGTGGCGCTCGTCTCGCCATATTTCTCAATTCGAAAGTAGCGTTCATTTACCTCGTGTCGTATACGCTTTGAACGCTGTGCCGCGCCGGAATTATTGTCGTGTGATTTATCTCCGATTCTCTCCGTAGGGAAAAAGAGGGCTGAGTTATATTGTCGTATCGATTGATTCGAGAGTAACGGAACGCCATGATACATCGCCCGTTCGTGAATGCTTCATATAATCTCGTGTATCTCGCGTCGCGTAAGTTGGCGGCCGGCAGTCACGATTTGTCGTCGTGCAAATTAATATAATGCAACTTTTCCTTTGGCGAGATTTATGAGTTCGATACCGTACTGTATGCGCGATATTTAACTTCAATAGCGTATCTTTGATTAGCCAACCGCATCTGCGTGTCTTTATTAATCGTCCGCTCGATTCGTGTAGTATCGCGGCAAGTTGCCGACATCTTGGAACATTTCGTCGTCATTATTATTAAAGTAACGCGGTGATGAACGCAGAACAAATCGGGGCAATTTTTATTGTTATTTTAATTATTGTTTTATTAATTTATTTAATGAAAAAAAGACAACTATTAATTATGTTGCAATTTTATTCTAATTCTTTATAGCCTCTTTATCCATATTTATATATCGATAACTTGATTTTATAATACCTGTTTTTATATTATACACAGTAAAGTACTTCCTTCCCACATGGGTACGACCTTGGCGAGGTGGGAAGGCTCAGTACCCCGAGGATGTTACCCAAGCAAAACTCTTGTTCTGCTTGGATAAAAATCCAAAGACGGGGAAGCTAACGTACCCTCGTCCGCCGATTTAACTGAATAAACGAATCGCAGTCGGTTCGTCGCGTTTGCTTCGGGAGTGCCGTTTAAGTAATCGGACTAAAGAACTTTTTCAGAGCCCATTTGAAGAATATTACGGCATACTTGACGGAATATTCTTTTCATGGAGTTTTTAAACGGGAGTGTTTTCTATACAGTATCGCGCGAAAGACATTTTATTGATAATTAGTCCTCGCGCGATGTAGTTTATTATCCGGGAGTGTTTCTCGCGAGTGTCCTGTGCGGTGGGAGGAGAAGAAGCAGGAGGAGGCCTGACGTCCTGAGAGGAGGAGGAGGTCCGAGGGAGACATCGGGCACCGGTGGAGCAACCTTGGGGTAAGTATCATTTTTATCTGCATATAATTAATAGTTTTTATAATTATTAGTTTTATTCAGACCGTTTTATTTCGATAAACTATATAAAAATTCAATTAAACATAATTAGAGAAAGAGAAATTATTTAAAATTTTATAGAAATTTATTTTTGCAAATATTTTTTCCGGAAAATAAATAATTATATCAGTAAATCTAATTAAATGACGAATTAGATTTAATCGCGATAACAGCGCGTAAGAATTATGTGTATCTTTTGAAACAGTGATTATTTTCACCGCCTCTTTAATTTAAATCTTTCGTTTTTGTTACAGTATCATCGTAGTTGCGCGGCTGAATTACTCCGCCCGTTGCGCATCGGATCGGTGAGTGATGAATTTTTTATATAATGGTATGGGGTAACGAATTTGTGAGACCAATATTAGATATATTTATGTATTGTATATTGTATCCATATAATAGTACTATAGATAAATGCGATTTCTCACAGATTCGTTGCCCTAAAATGGATAGACTAGATCAGATTAGGCTAAATAATTAATCCTGGAGTATCATTATTTATCGATTTATTGTGCTTACAAGAGAATGTACCCATAAGCACATATACATTATGTCGGTGCATTATTTGAATGTTCTTTGTATCGCAGAATACGCCAAGTATACTAGTCGCCTTAAATTTATAGGCAAATTATTTGAATTTGACAAATATATATTTTATTATCAAGTATATAAAGATATCAATTATGATCTTTCTTGTGCAATATTAAAATCAATTATTAAATTTATTACATTAATTACATTTTTTAAATTTGTTTTTAAAATTATTAAGAAATATATATAGACAAAAAACTGAAGTAAAATTTTACAAAATGTGGAATAACATTTTTTGGATATAAGATTTCATTTAAGTTTTTTATGACTTATTTTTTGTACAGAATAAAAATTTAAAAAACATTTATATTTTTTATACACCATTAAAAAATAAAAAAAAATAATTTTTTTATACATAGACAATAGATAATTACAATTAAAAAATTAAAAAATATTAAAAGATACAGGTATCTTTAGATATATCTAATAGGATATTATAGATAGATTTAACAAAATAAAATAAATTAAGCGGTTATATAGAAAAATAAAAAAAATTTGAAATACAATTAAATGTATTTCTCTTTATTTTCTTTTCTCTCTCTCTCTCTCTCTCTCTCTCTCTCTCTCTCTCTCTTCCTATTCCAAATATTTTTCCAGGATTAAATATTACATAAGTTGGTGTAAGGAAGCAAAATGTATTAATAAGTTCAATATGCATGTATTATAAATGAAAAAGACCAAAAGATATTTTGATTCGCGTTGCATATATTCCACACACTAACCTTATTATATATAGATACTGATAGATCACACTAAGAAGTTAATCGTATTTATTTTTATTGTATACGTATGTATAATGCACCGATTTTATCCTGATCTTTTATAGTCTATCCATGTAGCTTGGCTTTGTATAAACAAAGCAAAATAAAATAACGTGAGATCCAATGAATATTTTTTCGCAGGATAGAATCATTTTTTATCTCGAGTATAGAATTATCTGTTGATAGTTTTAAAGTTGATAGTTTTTATATCAATTATATTACATTAAAATGCATAATATAATCGTAGAGATGCATGTATTTCTGATATGTCATATTAAATATAATTTTGATAACAATTTGCATTATAATAACGAAATATTTATATAAATATGTATATAAAAATTTGTAAAGACAAATATGTTACATGCGCGAGGACTTGATAAATTCATTATATTGATTGCGATATTAATTATGTAAAGAAATCATTGTTTCCTTTGGATCTCACGTCATTCAGTTTAAAATGTTTAAATATCTCACTTGAGATCTAAAGTGAGATTTAAGTGACGATTCGTGATTTGGTTCGCGGTTTAGTTCGCGGTTCGGTTCAGTTTATATTAAACATTGTTTGTCCATTCATTAATAAATAATTGATTGATCGAGTCATTAATTAATTTTAAAATTTCTGTTGTGTGTCTCGTGTTTCTACATTACACTATTGAAATCCAGATATTCGCGACTGATTGTGAGATATAATCGTGACGATTTGTATTAGAACGCGATTAACATAAAATTCTTTCATTATTTCTTGATGATATAATTCTATTTTACTTTCTATTGTTGCTATAATTCTTGGACGAATAAATTAATTACGCGTATTATTGTGAAATTAAAAGCAAAATTAAATCAGACTTAATTAAGATTCTATTAACGAACGTGGTTGTTTATTTTTTTTTTTGTTATGATTAACGCGCGTTTATTAACGATCGCAACGATTCGTAATTGACCGTAACATTAGAATAGTCTGCCGGCGCTGTTAATCAGCCGGCATTGAAGGAGTTTGTCTCCTTCTCATTTTCTGGCTGACATACAGCCAAAATAGATTTGGCCAATAACAACGCAAAAGGTGAGTCCAATGATCTTGGCCAGAAGAAACGACGTAAACTACGCTATATCTTTTAAGATAAGGTCTATATTGACCAGAATTAAAGGTTTGTAAGTAAGTGATAGTAGATAGTAACAGATAACATACAAAATAATTTTTTATATATCTGTTTATTTGCCTAGTAGGGCTATTTTCTCATATATGTGCGGGAAAAACCCCAATTAAATACCAATTGCGCGCGTATTAAAACACTCAATTCCAAATTTTAAATAATCATATCTGCACTTTAAGATATCCCTCTGGATCGACCAGCAAATCAAGCCCCTTATAAAACGTGTCACGGACTTAATTAATTAAAGCTTTGTATATTAACTTATAACACGGGACACGGGTAGGTAGGAAAATGGATAGGTAGGACTATATAGATTTTGGAATACGGGTGGGTAGGGATACGGTCGATACGGATAGGTAGGTAGGGATTCGGGTAGGCAGGGACAAGGGGATATAATTCGATAGAAAAAATTATAGACAAAATAAAAGTAATATCCTTAATATAATAATAATAAATATATTTATTTATTATTATTATATTTTTAATAATAACAACTTAAATGTATATTAAATTTAAAACGTCATATTTTATCTTGTTCTCGATGAAACATTTTCGCGAATTTCGTATGATATTCAATATTTGTTACGAATTTCACACGTTCCTCTGTGTGTGTGTGTGTGTGTGTGTGTGTGTGTGTGTGTGTGTGTGTGTGTGTGTGTGTGTGTGTGTGTGTGTGTGTGTGTGTGTCAGCAGAAATAAGGACCCCACGGTTCGTCACTCCCGCGATAGTTAACGACTCCAAATCCTCTTTGCCTTCTAAATATACATATATATGACATAATGTTTAAATTCTAAAATAATTCCGTTATAAAGATACAATAAGGCCCAGTTTCACAAGTGTCGGTTAACTTTTAACCTTAGATTAACTTACTCTCCGTCTCCTTCTAACGTCCCCCTTAGAAAGAGACGAAGAGTGAGTTAATCTAAGGTTAAAAGTTAACCGACACTTTAACTGAACCTAAGATGTCTATAAAGAGAAATATCTTTGATTAAATAATTATTTTCCTCTATAAGCTATATATGTTCCTCTATAAGTTCCTCTATAATATGTTCCTCTATAAGTTCCTCTATAAGTTATATATGTTTGACAGTCATAAATTTCAGTTCGGTATACATGCATAAAGATAAATCACTTATTTTATAATGCGTAAGAGTAGATCCACTTAAATATTATCCACAGTATACCAATAGAGATGATGGTTTCCACCACAGTGACAAATAGATACACTCTGAAAACAGAATAAATGCAATTAATACATATTTATACATATACTCATATTTCAATTATGTCAATTATGTTTCTTACACACGAAAATAGAAAAATTCTATTTAATCTTCCTAATTAATATGTATCGAAGTTCTTATATAATCTCTTTTTAATGTTTAACATTATCTGAATTATTTACATTGTACAATAAATATTGACAGCAACACGAAATTTATGATTTATATTTTTTTTTTTTTAAATAATTATTTACAATGGTTTGCTTTATCATTGAGATATCAAATTAAATATAATATTTGTCAAAATTTAAATAAAGTCCTTGCGAACTAGCGAGATATTTGTGCTATATTTATTATATTCTGAACAATACAGCTAATCAATAAACAAACGTTTCGGCCATTACTGTGGCTTTCTTCAGTTGTTTATTGATTAGCTGTATTGTTCAAAATGTAATAAATGTAGCACAAATATCTCGCTAGTTTGCAAGCCCTTTATTTAAATTTTGTTTTATATTAAGCGAATACTATCAACGAATTGTTTATAATATTTGTATTGAGAATCGAAATTTCCGACATATTTATTTCAGATGTGATTGCCAAAATTGTAACTATAAATCATGTAGTTACTTTTTTAAACACTATGTTTGTTTCATCCGCTAGTTTCAAAAAGTTTAAATTCTATTGTTATTACATGTTATCTAATAGTCGATTTTTAAATGCCACATTAATGTGCATAAATGATACCAAATACAGTAATATATTTATACCTTTTACCGTGTGATCTAGCTGCATCCAATCGATTCAGGTCTTCATAAAGAAGAAATCTTTTGACACCGATTATACTATTCCTTCATATCGTAAAATAAACATTTATTAGCCTTAAATTATCTTTATTGTAAATATTATATAGAATAAAAATATAATACATTTACTTTATGTACTCCCTCAAATCGTAATCGGAATAATCAAAAGAAAACATATCCCTGTTATCAGGTGGTATCGAGGACATCAGAGCCAACTGATTTGTATTACTGAATTTCCATTCACGAAACGAAAAGTAACTCACAGCACGATTGGCCACATACACTTTTTTCATCAGTCGTACTAGCCTATAATTTGCATCTCATTAACACGAAACGGTTAAAGTTTACTTACAACAACATAGCTTGAACTATATTATTATAGATTCCAAATCAGCAAATATAAAACTTATGTTATGATATAAATGCTCTTTTTAAATAAAATAAAAAGAAGAGCTAGATAAATAAATACAAAGAAAAAATAAACGCAAAATGATGATAAATTTATGATAAAAAATATTTTTTAATAAAAAGGTATATTATTGTAATTTGCAGAATATTCAAATCTTGCCGATTTTATCAAATATATATATTTAGAATAATTTGCTTTTACTAGTTAAATATATTATATTAATTAAGACTTACATTGGTGGACGTCCAGAGAATTTTAAAATCAGATCTATTAATATAGCTGGCAGAATATGCAATAATATTGTTAATATATAGAACACAATATAATTATCGGTCAATATTACATTAGGAGTCCAGACAATTCCTTCAAAAGGCACTTCATTTGCAACACTAAATACCATTTTTATATCATATTGGAATGTTGTACATTTCTCGTTTGTACAGTTTAAAACAAGTAAGTTGGAATCTGTAGAAAAACTAATAATAAAAAAAATTATAAATTAACCAATAAATAACATAAAAAATAATTAATTTGTTATTTAAACTAAGTATCGTAAAATTTGCATTAAGTTTCAAAAATTAGGCAACTATTTGCAAAATTTTAAGTTGTGTGATGTACGAAAAATTATTGAAAAATGTTAGTTATTTAACGTCATGTTTCGAATTAAGCATATTTTAAAAGTATAAATAAATAAATAAAAGAAACTCATTAAATTATTTAAAAATTTTTAGTACTATTTTATACAAAGAAAAATCACAGATAAATTTATCCAAAAATAAACAATTAATATATAAAGTGCAACGTGCAACCTCCTAAATTCAAAGTAAGGAAACAAATATTTGACTAAGAAAATTTTAAGTAGAATCGAAAAAATCTTATTATACATAGATATACTACAAAAGTTGTATCTTTGAACAATTATGTACTGAATATAGCATAATGCAGACATCCGTTTACATTCAACTAGGCACTCCTCCTTAGACTTAATAAATAAATTGAAGAAAACGCATAGGACTATATAGCAAACATATGGATTGAGCTAGTTTTAAATAAAGAAAGAAAGCTTTCGCATTTATAATTTAAGAAGGAAAGTGTATTGAAAGCATGCAAAAATATACTGATAGTCATACCTGGTTAATCCACGCTTCCAAGATACGACTAGCATAACTTTGATGACAATATCTACTGGTATTAAATTTTCATGAACGTATTTATTACAACACCCTATTTGTATTACACCTTTTCCGCAACCAATAAAAAATCCTATTGGACCATAAATGTTATCTATCCATCCTGGCACTGGTTCTTTTATCGATGATGTCACTAAAGTTGATAATGATATTTGATATCAGATAAATTTTGTGGATTAAATTATTCTGGCCATTAATAAATTCTGGTAATATGTCTATATCTATATCTATGTATACATTTAGTAGTATGATTAAATTATTCTTTGCCGCATATTTTGACACATGTCAACCGAAATGAGAAAAGGGAGGCAGGCTCTATATAGTATACATTTTTAACTTTTATTATAATTTTATTTTTCATAAGAAACTTTAAGCTATTACAAGTAAAAACATGTTTGATAAGACATATTTGATTTTATATTACATAAATATAAAAATAAATATAATTATTTTCAAAAAAAAACTCTTATTCGTACAAATATTTTATAAAGCAGTATAAAGTAAAATGGGAAATGTAAAAAATGTTGCATATTTGACATATTCGGCATATTCGGCAGTTACGCATTAAAGATAAATTTTATTTTTTACAATTAAAGAAAAGCCACATACCAATAGGAGGTCTCACAATCGCGCAAGGTAAGAAGGAAGAATATTCCTGTATTATACTCTCCGCTAGATTTTTCGAAAAAATGTACGTGTTGGGTGCGTAATCCAAACATCTACGTAAATTCAAGCGTACACAAAATTAAATACATGAATATCATTATTTAAAAATACGATGTAAATAAAAAATTAATAAAAAAACAAATTTTTTTAATATATCTAATTATAAAAAATTTATAATTACGATTTCCGTTTATATAGCTTACTTAGCTGTAAAAACTTTGAGAGTATGCTCATCCAATGACTCGGCCACATCTATCATTTTCTGCCAATCAGCTATTGGCGGGTACGCTTTTTCTTCAGTGAATAGATTATTCACGTGGGCAAATGCCGTGCTAACATACACTAATGCCTTTGACAGAAAAGAGGAATTTTTTTTAATTTTCTGTAGTATATATAAAAGTTTGTATAATAACAATATATATTTTATTTATACTATAAATACTGACATATTATGATATTTCAATCATATATAATATACATTCTTCCAAATTTGTTCTATTTAAATTGTTACTAAATTTAAAAAATACGACATAATATTATTTGGGAAAAAATTTGTGATTGAGATATGAGTTTTTGAGTAAGGACATTATCTAAAAAAATATATATATATATATATATATAAAATTACTTAGTATAAAAAATTACTTACTTTTAAATTCTTCATACTTTGAGCTAAAATACAGATATCTCTTGTTGCTCTAGTATTGGCAAATATGGCATATTTTAAAGTGTCATTAAATCTGACACTCGCCGCTGCATGAATTACTATAGTCACTCTTTCAACTAGTATTTGTTTGTCCACAGCCGACAAACCTAGTCCCTTTTCACTAACATCGCCAGAAATTGGAATTAACTTTTTGAAATTAGAAGGTCGTTCTTCGCGCAATTTGTCAAATAACTGAAATAAAAGAACATTACAATTTATATAACAAAATCTTTTTTATAATAAAAAATTCGAAGATAGGTATATATTTTTAATAAGTTTATAATAACAGAATAAAATATTTAATGACATTCTCAACAACATTTTGCTTTACCTGTATACCAATCTTTTATTATAAACTATTATTGTTAAAAATAATTCTCTTTAGTAATTAGACGTTTTAATAGTATCTACAAAGAAAATTCTTTCTACTATGCATTTAAATGTGGTACACAGGTACAACATCGTAATTTTAGAAATCTTAAAAAAATGCGTAATTGTAAAAGTTTCTCTTCCCACTTACCTGTAAATTTAATATTTTTTCGAGCCTTTCATTGATACTTAATCCCTTTTTCGGACGCATCAACAGAAATATTTCGCGAACATCTGGACAAGATCGTAACACTTTTTCGATAAACACCTTACCCAGAAATCCTGTTGGACCTGTTAGAAATATACTTTGTCCAGCGTAAAACGCAGGAATCGACTTAGCTGGATCAATTGTCATTTTATTACTTTTAAGATAAAGTTAATATAAATAATAATAATCTAGCAACGCAACACACGCAAAATGAAGGTATTAAAACACTTGAAATTGATGTCAGCTTTGTGCCGATTGATGTAGATGAGCAAAATGTAAGTAGAGTTTGCGAGAAAATGTTTATATATCTGCCTATAAGTAACTTCGTTTACGAACTGAACCGTAAGCCAACCAAATCTGTGAAATTATTTTAAGTATTTTAAACAGGAAATGATTATCGTACAATGTAAGGTTAAAAGAGCAACGAATATATACATGTATAATAATATACGTCTATTTTACTATAAGTACAAAGTCTTCCGAGTCAGGTCATTGAAACTTCACGGTCTTATAGGAAATTAAATGTGGAACAAAAAAGTTTTTAAAACATAGGTCGAAAAACCCTTTTATTTACTCTCATTTTCATAAAAATTTATATTGCTTCCTTATAGAGGACTAATAATAATAATCTAGCAACGCAACGCAAAATGAAGGTATTAAAACACTTGAAATCGATGTCAGCTTTGTGCCGATGGATGTAGATGAGCAAAATGTAAGTAGAGTTTGCGAGAAAATGTTTATATATCTGCCTATAAGTAACTTCGTTTACGAACTGAACCGTAAGCCAACCAAATCTGTGAAATTATTTTAAGTATTTTAAACAGGAAATGATTATCGTACAATGTAAGGTTAAAAGAGCAACGAATATATACATGTGTAATAATATACGTCTATTTTACTATAAGTACAAAGTCTTCCGAGTCAGGTCATTGAAACTTCACGGTCTTATAGGAAATTAAATGTGGAACAAAAAAGTTTTTAAAACATAGGTCGAAAAACCCTTTTATTTACTCTTATTTTCATAAAAATTTATATTGCTTCCTTATAGAGGACTAATAATAATAATCTAGCAACGCAACGCAAAATAAAGGTATTAAAACACTTGAAATCGATGTCAGCTTTGTGCCGATTGATGTAGATGAGCAAAATGTAAGTAGAGTTTGCGAGAAAATGTTTATATATCTGCCTATAAGTAACTTCGTTTACGAACTGAACCATAAGCCAACCAAATCTGTGAAATTATTTTAAGTATTTTAAACAGGAAATGATTATCGTACAATGTAAGGTTAAAAGAGCAACGAATATATACATGTGTAATAATATACGTCTATTTTACTATAAGTACAAAGTCTTCCGAGTCAGGTCATTGAAACTTCAAGGTCTTATAGGAAATTAAATGTAGAACAAAAAAGTTTTTAAAACATAGGTCGAAAAACCCTTTTATTTACTTTCATTTTCATAAAAATTTATATTGCTTCCTTATAGAGGAAGCTTTGTGATGGTGAAAAAAATTTTTTTCGAGATTTTGATGGAAATAGGTTTAGAATGTTCCAAAATGTCGAGAAATCATATTAGTAGAAAATGTCCGGAAGTATGTGTGTGTGTGTGTGTACGGATTTTTTGTACACGCATCTACTTCTACAATTTTTTATATTTGTAAATGCGTAAATGCGTGACAACATTATTCGTAGATAAAACAGTATGTGATTAAAATCAGTGCACATTTTTACATCACGCATGAATTTTATGGGTTTAAATAAAATTTGATTTTCTATTATTCCTTATTACTATATACATATAAATATATAATATAAAAAATAATTTTGCCTCTTGTAAAAAAATCTGAACAAGTATATTCCTGCGTGTTCGGTCAGTACAAGACTGCATGCACAGTATAGTATACGGTGCACAATAATAATAATATATTCGTATTTGCCCTGTAAGCAGGAGGTGCGGTAGAATGGACATCTCTTCACGTGAAAAGTTAGAAATCCAATGTGGAACATGTTTTCAATGCCTTTTGAATTAACATAAAAACTCCTAAAGTATGATTGTGTTGACTTGAAAAGAAAGATCACGTTAAAGAAAAGTGGAGAGAAGTGTTTATATAATGGTGATTTGTAACAACTTATAACATCCTGTAGAATTGTTAAAATCTTTCTATACTTTTTATCATTTTATCTTAAAAAATGGTTTTGTTATAGGAGTCGCTAAAATTTCCTTTAAAGACTTTTATCTTAACCCGAAATAAAGCTTTTTACATCAAAGTTTTATCGAAATCAGAGGTAGACCGTTTTCGGAACTTCACCAAAGAATATATTAAAATAAAGTTAAAAATAACTCTTTCATATTATGATAACAAGAGTCGTAATTTTATATTTTGAAATTATAATATATAGAATTAAATATTGCACTGTTTTATATACATCAGTAAAAGAAATCGACGTATGTAAAAAAATTGTCATTTACTCGACCTACGAACCTACCTGCTACGAAGCTACCTGCTACGTTTACATACAAATACACATACATATGCATAATATATAACAGCTATAAATATGTAAATGCGTGAATAAATAACATCAGTAGTTTTTGTTGGTGTTTTTTTTTCGGAACTGCTCAGTTTTATTTTGGCATTGCTAGGAGAAACATACTTAAAGTGAAACTGTGGCTCAACTATGGAATCTGAACATTATAATTCAGAAATAATAGCTAGTAAGTTCTAAATATATATATGTATATCAAAGAAATGTTAAAGATTTAAAATTTCATTTAGAAGGGACACTACAAAAATCCCTCTTATTATTTTTCCTCAAAATTATGTGTTAACTCATATTATATAGATTTCACAAATGCACGAACGATGGAATGGCTATTGTTATCTTCGCCGATGCCAATTATTTTTATATTGCTGGCTTATTTATACGTCGTCTACTTTACTGGACCGCAATTTATGGAAAACAGACAACCGTATTCGTTGAAAAGATTTATACAATGTTACAATCTTTTTCAAATTGTTGCAAATTTTTGGCTAGTGTTTAACGTCATGACCGATGGTAGACCGTTCACTGCCGTGTGGAGATATTGCGAGTCACTTGATAAAATTTGCGGTCGTAACAGTGAAAAGGTATGCTAAGCTTTTAAATTGTCAAAAATAAGGAATAATTTGGATTTAAATTAGGACACTTTAAATATTTGAGAATTATATAATAAATAATTGTTACTCATACGACATACGCAATAATATTGATAAATTTGAACATGTGAATTTGGAGAATAGATATAACTCTGTAAGAATTAACAGAATTGAGATAATAACGATTTCGCAAATACATATAATTTTCTTATTGCAGCAACTTAAAATTATGTGGTGGACACTGTTGCTTAAAATAATTGATCTCATTGAAACCATAATATTTGTATTGAGGAAAAAAGATCGTCAGGTCTCATTTTTGCACACGTACCATCATATTTCCACGGTTATCTATGCTTGGACGACGCTCAGACACTCTCCGCACAGTTTCCTCATGACTATCATAGCACTCAATTGTTCTATACACGTGATAATGTATTCCTATTATTGTCTGAGCACTTTTGGATCGAATATGCAACGAAGACTTCTACCATTCAAGAAGTGGATTACTCTTATACAAATGGTAAGCTCTGAATTTAATTTGTCGATATACTTGATGATATTAAATATTGCTTTTATTAAAACAGGTACATATAGCATTCATAACGGTGGGCAGTTCGCAAGGTTTCATACTTAACTGCGGTAATATAAGTGTGAAATATTTTTCTATTGCGACATTTCTTAATGGCATTGTAAACTTGTCATTGTTTTCCAATTTTTATAATTCTTATAAGAAATCGAAAACCTGATTGCGAAGTACAATTTTGTTGAATGAAGAATGAGCATTATTATTAGATTAAATATGCGTGATTCTGATGTGCATGCGTATTTGTTTCTTATTTAAGTAACGCATATTTAATATAATGCTCATTCTTCATTCAACAAAATTGTACTTCACAATCAGGTTTTCGATTTCTTATAAGAATTATAATTATAAGAATTGGAAAATAATGACAAGTTTACATCAGCACTATTTATGTTATAATGCACAATTATATTATATTTTTGATTGGATATGTTAAAACAATTTTGTACAACATAATTTTTTAATATATAACAGATTTTCATACTAGACCTTGGCGACTTTTTAAAACATTAATTTTTTAATGATATAACTTAATTACGTTGCACTTTTTAGGCAAATACCTGTCCATTTTACCCATCATCCTTTAGCGACAATACAGGCTCGATTTCATCGCTAAATTCTTATAATTTGTTTCTTTTAAAAACAGTACCTTTTTAATCTCCGCATGGATAAATTGATTTATAGAAAAATTAATTTGCAGAAAGAAAATAATGGAGCTCGCGCTGAAATAGTAGTATTGTTTTATTTTGTTTCGTACATAAATATTACTTTAATTTTGACAATAGATAGTCATTAAGCAACTTTAGGAACTCGTCAACAGAACATTGTTTTGCGGATCTTCTTGATCGATAACACTGCAGCGGCGCCATAACAAACTTAAAGGTCCTTTCTATATTCCATCTTCTGGGTTGATCTTTATCATAAAACTTAATTAATTAAGTGGCTGTAATCGACATAAAGAAGCAGAATTAGAATCTGCGAACCGTAATATCGCGCATATTCAAGTAACAAACAGTATCGTGATTACTTACAGAATAAACTTTATTTACATTCTATGTACATTGAGATTTTTTTCAATTAAGATTGCCTGTTTCCGCCGAGAGGGTAAAAATTGTGTTGCGTAGCGTGATCTACTAAATTATCGATGAAAATGTCACGATCGTTCTGATCGCGTTCACAAATCAAGAAGGTGTCTTGGTACAGCGAATTCGGCGTTCGGTGCATAATCGTGACGAACGAGCTTCCCGACGTCGATGTCGGATTCGCCGTTGGGGTTAGCAAGGGTGTACCTTGAAGACATCAATGACCAGTGGAAGAGCACCTGATGTGCACAGGCCCACCGGCTGGGTCGCGTAAAAGAGTCACGGTGCGGTCTCGCTTCGCGTATACTTGGCGCGAGACACTGCCATGTCTCTTGATATGTGATACAATAAAAAGTAGAATGTTAGGTATAAGCTTAATCAGTCTAGATACGATGATCAGATATAGAGTGTTTCACAACACTTATATTTTTTATCTAGAAATATTTTGACTAATTAATTTAACTTAATTTAATGTAACTGACTAGTAATTAGATTTCTGGTTAATTACTGGCTACAATTTGGTTCTCTTTACTCTGGTTTCGTGTAGCTATGATCACACTCAAACAGGTCGCTTTTTTATATTTCTTACATCGTCATTTGGATTTATTATAACGTGCTATTTTTTATTATAATAGCGATATTTGAAAGAGTGTGCATGGTAAACTATTTAAGTTATATCCGTATATTTATTACAGATTTTACGGTAAGAGTTATCTTCGCCGTTCTTAGAGATATTTTAAATCCGCAAACGGGTGCTGTTTCGGAATCGTTTGTACGTCTTTGTATGGCCGCTAGTTTTGTTTGTAGTTTTAAAGGGGTGATTGTACGGGAATTTCAAAATAAGATGAGTCGCATGGAAATATGCAATAAAAATCAGATTTTGCGGTAAGAGTTATCTTCGCCGTTCTTAGAGATATTTTAAATCCGCAAACGGGTGCTGTTCCGGAATCGTTTGTACGTGTTTGTATGGCCGCTAGATTCGTTTGTAGTTTTAAAGGGGTGATTGTACGGGAATTTCGAAATAAGATGAGTCGCATGGAAATATGCAATAAAAATCAGATTTTACGGTAAGCGTTATCTCCGCCGTTCTTAGAGATATTTTAAATCCGCAAACGGGTGCTGTTTCGGAATCGTTTGTACGTCTTTGTATGGCCGCTAGTTTTGTTTGTAGTTTTAAAGGGGTGATTGTACGGGAATTTCAAAATAAGATGAGTCGCATGGAAATATGCAATAAAAATCAGATTTTACGGTAAGCGTTATCTCCGCCGTTCTTAGAGATATTTTAAATCCGCAAACGGGTGCTGTTTCGGAATCGTTTGTACGTCTTTGTATGGCCGCTAGTTTCCTTTGTAGTTTTAAAGGGGTGATTGTACGGGAATTTCAAAATAAGATGAGTCGCATGGAAATATGCAATAAAAATCAGATTTTACGGTAAGAGTTATCTTCGCCGTTCTTAGAGATATTTTAAATCCGCAAACGGGTGCTGTTTCGGAATCGTTTGCACGTCTTTGTATGGCCGCTAGTTTCCTTTGTAGTTTTAAAGGGGTGATTGTACGGGAATTTCAAAATAAGATGAGTCGCATGGAAATATGCAATAAAAATCAGATTTTACGGTAAGAGTTATCTTCGCCGTTCTTAGAGATATTTTAAATCCGCAAACGGGTGCTGTTTCGGAATCGTTTGCACGTGTTTGTATGGCCGCTAGATTCGTTTGTAGTTTTAAAGGGGTGATTGTACGGGAATTTCAAAATAAGATGAGTCGCATGGAAATATGCAATAAAAATCAGATTTTACGGTAAGAGTTATCTCCGCCGTTCTTAGAGATATTTTAAATCCGCAAACGGGTGCTGTTTCGGAATCGTTTGTACGTCTTTGTATGGCCGCTAGTTTCCTTTGTAGTTTTAAAGGGGTGATTGTACGGGAATTTCAAAATAAGATGAGTCGCATGGAAATATGCAATAAAAATCAGATTTTACGGTAAGAGTTATCTCCGCCGTTCTTAGAGATATTTTAAATCCGCAAACGGGTGCTGTTTCGGAATCGTTTGTACGTCTTTGTATGGCCGCTAGTTTCCTTTGTAGTTTTAAAGGGGTGATTGTACGGGAATTTCAAAATAAGATGAGTCGCATGGAAATATGCAATAAAAATCAGATTTTACGGTAAGAGTTATCTCCGCCGTTCTTAGAGATATTTTAAATCCGCAAACGGGTGCTGTTTCGGAATCGTTTGTACGTCTTTGTATGGCCGCTAGTTTCCTTTGTAGTTTTAAAGGGGTGATTGTACGGGAATTTCAAAATAAGATGAGTCGCATGGAAATATGCAATAAAAATCAGATTTTACGGTAAGAGTTATCTCCGCCGTTCTTAGAGATATTTTAAATCCGCAAACGGGTGCTGTTTCGGAATCGTTTGTACGTCTTTGTATGGCCGCTAGTTTCCTTTGTAGTTTTAAAGGGGTGATTGTACGGGAATTTCAAAATAAGATGAGTCGCATGGAAATATGCAATAAAAATCAGATTTTACGGTAAGAGTTATCTCCGCCGTTCTTAGAGATATTTTAAATCCGCAAACGGGTGCTGTTTCGGAATCGTTTGTACGTCTTTGTATGGCCGCTAGTTTCCTTTGTAGTTTTAAAGGGGTGATTGTACGGGAATTTCAAAATAAGATGAGTCGCATGGAAATATGCAATAAAAATCAGATTTTACGGTAAGAGTTATCTCCGCCGTTCTTAGAGATATTTTAAATCCGCAAACGGGTGCTGTTTTGGAATCGTTTGTACGTCTTTGTATGGCCGCTAGTTTCGTTTGTAGTTTTAAAGGGGTGATTGTACGGGAATTTCAAAATAAGATGAGTCGCATGGAAATATGCAATAAAAATTTAAAGCTTAAGACGTATGAATCGGCCTAACTGGCAATAATTTATTACTATTGTGGTCATTATAGTCGTCAAGACGACTGTAATTTGGTTCGATTATCGTCAAGGCATATTTTTTGACCAAAGATTTAGTCATTATAAATTGATATGATTTTTTATGCTTAATTTAGCATCTTATTTAAATAATTAAATTTATTGCGAAAAATATTACCTCCGCCAGGATTCGAACCTGGAACTTCCCTCATTCCGTGAAGGGTGTTGTACCAATTCGAATCCTGGCCGAGGTAATATTTTTCGCAATAAATTTAATTATTTAAATGAGATGCTAAATATTAAGCATAAAAAATCATATCAATTTATAATGACTAAATCCTTAGTCAAAAAGTATGCCTTGACGATAATCGAACCAAATTATTATGGTCGTATCGTTTTGACGACTATAATGACCAATATAGTAATAAATTATTGCCAGTTAGGCCGATTCATACGTCTTAAGCTTTATTATTTCGGACTGGCAAATTACAATTGTATTGAACGTATATTTATTATTTAAATTCGCGTTTACTGTTTATTTTTTAGCTATCTTGTTCAGATGGAATGTGTAAAAAGAACTTTCCAGCAGAAAATCCATATTAGTCACAGAAATCCGTAAAAGGATACGCGGAAAAATGTATGGAAAAAAAGGAGAATCCTCGATTCGCGACGAGTTTGCAGAATGTGACCATTGCAGCAACCTACATTGTATGACCAATCGCGGTGTTGATCAAATGCGGAGCGAATGTACTTGATCCATGTAATAGATCGATCAGATGGCCGCTGTCTTATACGTTCTTACCAGAAACAAAGGATAATAACAAGAGATAAAAATCTATATTCCTGTATTGATAGGCTCCTGTTACTCTCATATTTTATCCGTTCATATTTTATCCCGTTAATATCTAAAGTGACAACAAGCTGTGACAACCGTATTAATTTTATTCGTAGATTTTGTGGAATCAATTTTACTCGCACAATAAGTGTTTTTTTTTACGTATCCTCGGAAATTTTAATATATCAAATGTGACATAATGAATAATGGTTTTAAATACATCAGTTTACAAAAATTATGTCAACCATTATTCCGTCGGCCAGCTGTCAGTTAAAAAAAAAGGATCTGCGGACTTCCTAAAGCAATTTCATGTTACGAATAAGAATATGAAACCGGTTTGCTCACCCTAATAGCTTAGGTCCTTAACCTTCTCGCAAAGACAATGATTTACCTGCAGCCGACCTCACGAGATAAACCCATACACTTTTCAACATGCTGCACGCAACACGAATATAAATCCTCAAGAAGGAGGGAGTCTCCAACACAAATTGCGTGTGCTAATTGCGAGAAATTATACGTGGAAGATGTTAAGCGGCTGTCGACATTTTTTATCGTTAACATCAAAATTCGAGTTATACTGATATCTGCTACTTTATTGCGTTTGCTTTATTTTATTTTTTAAGAATGAAAATGTCTCAGCTGGGATCTAACAAGATAACTTAAATAAATAATAGATATTAAAATTTTGCAATCTCTTAATCTACTAAATTCGCCGAAAGACTTCTAATTACTCGGTCTGCATAAAAGAAAAAAAATTCCGTGTCAGAAACCTGAACTGACATTCCAAATGTAGCGGTCAAGGTAATGAGAGTAACATGCTTATACGTTTTAATTATATTTTCCACACTTCTTCCCTCTCTTACTTCGTAAAAAAATGGTTATATTTTATATTAATTTTTATTTCATATACATATAAACGCTGAGTTATAAAAAACGAATGGATCTTACGTACGTTAAGCAATTAAGCACTTTCTCCAGTAATAAAATTCGTTTCCAATGTGGCGTCTTTGAGGCAAATTTCTATCATACATTAGCACATCAATTTGTCGTACCGAACTCTCAAATTCTTTCCTATAGGTGTCAATAAATTCTGATATGTTTCCGGCATCTGGTTACTTAGGATGAAGCATTAAAGATATATGCATAATTCAGAGTTGACTTAATAGGTCTGCCCCTTTTGCTTGCACTTTCTATATTATTCTACTCGTTGGAACATTATTTTTTATAAATTTTAATCAAATTTAATTATTAAGAAATCTAATATATAGGCTAATTGTAAGTTGTGGAAAAGTGCTACTTGTTCAAATTTTTGTTATAAAAAATAGATTCTAGATTTATTAAAGTAACGGCTATCAAATTTGATAAAGTATTTTAAAGTAAAGAAGAAAAATATCAATTTTCAAAATTATAATATTACGTTAGTAAATTACTCGAATTTTTACAATAGTTTGTACAAATGGAATAGTTTCTACAACCGGTCAAAATACTTATTATAAAAAATAAAGTATTGATTCTGGAAGGTCTCTTAAGTATTTCAAATAAGATCAATGTTAAAAGGTACTTGGTATCCACCATCCAAAATTCCAAATCAAAGTATTTTGATTTTGTAAACATTCGTAGATTCAACAAACTGAAATTAATTATATATCGCAATGTTTTATGAGGTATTTCACGCATATTTTGTATTTTATTTTAAAAGCGGTTAAAATTTATTTTAAATTCTAATTCCAGAGAGGAAGATTATTTATATTTTCACGATATATCGCAATTATATTATCTACATGCGATATTTCATCTTTTCTACTTATGTTAGTGAAACTTTGTTTTCGAATATACACGCTGTAATGACAAATCGATGATCAAAAAATATATTGGAGGTGGAATATTGAATGTTTAACTTTACTCGTTTGAATTTCCGAATTGAGCATATGTTAACAAATTTTCACATTTACTATCTTCTTACGTAGGCAAGCTTCCTTTCGAGCTGTCCTTCCAAATATTCAAGAATTTCATAATAAATTATAACGTAATCTAATCTAATATAATCTAATAGTCAAATAGTCGCTTCTCGTACGTTCCAAATAACAAATCTAATCCAACCTTAAATCTAAAGTAATGTAATTATCGCAAATTTATGTCTTCACTATAAAGATATCCTTAAGTTTTGCATATCTGTAACAGTAAAACAAACAGGAAACGAGTGCACTCTAAACAACACGTAAATATTTATATCAATGCGCTGACATCGTGAAGAACTGCCTTACGCCAGCGGCATGCGAAAAGCATATATCTGCTGCTGGAATGGCAACAAGCGCATTGAAGATTTTTGTGGCGAGACTCAATGTCGTGTCTTTCTCATACCGTATTTGCTATACAAGGTATTCTATATTTAACAAAGTTTTACCCCTTTTATCTTTTTTACAAATTTTTTAATTAATGCAAAATTTCTGTAATAAAATAAGCGTTGAAGGTGAAATAATTCTAGCGATTAAACCTCCTATTAACGATCGAAAAGGAGGACTTGTTGCAAAATAAAACCCTAGAAATATAAACGAACTATAAATTCTTAACTTCTTCAATTTCAAGTGGGCTTTATTTTAACATACATGCCTGGTCGCAGATGTGACCGGTCTATTCTGTTCTGCGCGAGGATTATATATTTAATTTTTTTAGACTTGCTTAGAATGTTTCCAGATATTATTTCATATAATTCAAAGTGCGTAGGAGATAATTTACTTAAAAAAAATTAAAATGTTTGAAGTTTCGATCATTTTCAAGCGCATCTTCTTAAATCAGGAATACCTATCTTACACATTTGCTAGAGATTAATATCGTCTACAAATATGCTAAAACCGCAATACATATCATTCTGCAGTCGAAAAATGTACGCGGCACTTCCGTGGACGAAGTTAGTCGTCTAAATAAATTGTCTCCCAAAAGGACATCGTATACGTCATAATAAGAATTTAAAATCTTGCTCGGTATAAAAGTGACTCATTCTTTGTCCTCATTTTATCATCACTAAAATTAAATTAAAACTCAGCTTCTGTAAATTTTTTTACAATTTATTAAAAAAATAGATTATAATCTTTTATCAAAGTATATTCGGATTCAAGTGAACATCTTCATATTATATACATATATTTATATATTTGTTATATTTTATATTATATAATTATTTTTTTTATATAAATACTTATTAGAACTAAAAAATAAATAAAATCATAGGATTTAAATATATTACAACTGATCTGTGTATTATTATTTAAATTTTAATCTATTCTTGATCGTCATCTTTCGAGTTTCACAACAAGAATGGAAATAACTCTGGCGGATACATGTACTACGATGTCTATTGCTCCAATAATGACAAAGCACGTTAGATTTCTAGGGATTATTTCTAAACAGATAAACCTGTATTATGCGATAAGTCGATTAGAAACAAGATTTCTCTGAAGCTGAGATTATCCAGAATATGCACAAAGCCTTATAAAAGTCACTATGTTTAAACAATCGCATGAAGGACGTTGAAAGTGTTCCAGTGTTCTTCG
Organism: Temnothorax longispinosus; assembly: GCF_030848805.1. NCBI lineage: Eukaryota > Metazoa > Arthropoda > Insecta > Hymenoptera > Formicidae > Temnothorax > Temnothorax longispinosus. The sequence continues at coordinate 16,550,839 of NC_092368.1, forward strand.
AATTCAATTAAACGCCATGACCCATGTAGTTAATTGATTCTTGTTAATCATCTTGACATTTGCCAAGAACTCGCGCTAAGAATTCGCGCCACCACCGTTAACCATGTATGGAGCATTTACTTGAATTAATTCGAGATTAATTCATCTGGTTGTTCAGTAAGCGTGGGAGCCATAAACCAAAGAGACCTAAGTGCACTTGCGTAAGAGCGCACCTGAACTACATTTTGAGTAGCGTATTTTTAATCAAGGTCTATTCGCCATTTATTTATCAGAAACTAAAGAGTGCGTAATAATGGCAACAATTCGCCGCAAAAAAGGTATCGAATATTGATATTAATTTAACCCTTTATTCGGCAGGGATAGAAAATCTAAAAGAATTGTTCTATAAAAACGAAATTAACATTAATAATTTAAGATAATTAAATGTAGCAAATTAATGAAATAATAGAGTTATAAAATACTTTTGATATTTTATTACCGTGGTTATTTCATATTAAAGCAATCACAATTGCTCCTCGTGTTTTATGAAAGACAGGACATTGTAAGCGATGTTCTTTTTAAAGTAAACAATTCAAAATGCTTGCAAACAATAAAGTTGAGAATTGAATAATACATCAACGCGTAATTGTATCGTTATCGATAATTGGAATGAATTACGTTCTGCATAAAAAAAAAGATAAGAGAGGGGAAATGAAAGAAAGTATAAGAGCGATTCTCAAGAAATTGAAACGAAGAAGAATAAGGAAAAGAAAAGATAGAGCGAGGATGAGACTTGTGAAAAAAAATTACGATATAACAATAAAGTTGAGAATTGAATAATATATCAAAGTAATTGTATCGGTATCGATAATTGGAATGAATTACGTTCTGCACAAAAAAGAAAGATAAGAGAGGGGAAATGAAAGAAAGTATAAGAGCGATTCTCAAGAAATTGAAACGAAGAAGAATAAGGAAAAGAGAAGATAGAGCGAGGATGAGACCTGTTGGGGGGTCGGCGATCCCCACCCTGTATAAAAGTCTTTTTCTACCAGCGACGTGTTCAGTTCGAACGACGCGCTGCGTGCGATTATCTCTGAGGATCATCCTCGTCGTCATTATAAAGAGGCTGCGGACAATGCCCTGCTGAAAAAGGATTCTCGTCAAGATGCTGCGGCGTGCCACTGCAGCCCTCTTTATCTTGGTACGTCATCTTCAGTATTTCTTTTTATACATATATCTCAGAGTTCAAGAAACTCATTTAATTATATATTTGCTATTTGAAAACTCATTAATTTTAAGAAAAACTGAACTTGATCAAACCCAACTTTTGCAACATATAAAATATTATTATTTAAAATTATTATAAAGAATCACACTTAATTAAATTAGTTGAAAATTTAATATAATTCAGAATGATATATTTTTAACCGTTTGCAATCTTGAGTTCTTCAACCAGCAGATAAAGTAATATACAAAAGTTGAGCTCATATTTGCAAAGCAATTAAAAAGAATGGACAATAAACGAGCAAAACAGGTAATTATTAGATATTAAAACAATAGCTATTTATTCACACGTCCTTTCTAGTAGCAGATAAAGATATAATATAATAAAGATATAAGATAACATAATAAAACATAATAAAAAAATATATAATTGTATATATATATATATATATATATATATATATATATATATACAATTATATATTTTTTTAGTATATAGTAATAATAATACAAATAAATTTTAAATTGCTTATTTTTAATATTCAAAAAATAAGAAAATATTTCTGCAAAGGAAAATAATTTAACAAAATTTTTATAAATAAATCGATAAAAATAATTATTCAAAAATTCAAATAAATAATCAATTAAAATTTAATATTAATATTTCTTATTTAATATTTATCTTTTATTATTTACTATTTGTGTATGATTCACGATTTTTAAAATATATAATTTATATATACATACATATATTTATCAATTTTTATACATGATATTTTCATAATGTCTGCAATTGAAATCTCCGCTACCGATAAAATCTATTGGAAATTCGATCCAACGATAAGTATTATTGAGATATGTTAATGTAAAATATTCATGAGACATATTAATGTCTCGTAGGTGCATACGCGCTCGCTACCTGTTGCGTGTATTACTACACGTATACTTCATATAAGATATATGATACATTGCATATCTCTTGATATACGATGTATTTTTTACTATTTACTATTTGATTTCTAATTTTTCATATATAATTTTTTAATACTACATTATATTAATATATCTCATTATTATATTATCTTTATATTATCTAGAATTATATAAAAAAAAGAGTACTATGTCAAAAATTTAATAAAAGTGTACTTAATTATAAATATGAAAAAGACGTATGCAAACGCTATCGATAAATACGTCACTACTATATTCTATTAATATTAATGATATGGACTAATAATATTAATATTATCAATATGTATTAATACTATTACATAGTAATGTGATAGTATTATTTATGTAATTATAGTACGTAATAGAAAGTGGCACTGATTATAACTTGGTAATAGCTGCGTTTGTCGTGACTCGTTATCTAATCTTTCATTCATATTGACACTCATTCAAGAGAATGCCGTTGCACTACATTTCATTCATAATTTATTTCAATACCGTGGCATTACAATGATATCGTATAACAATCGTACGTAATACATTATTTTGATTATCCCGAATTTGCAATTTTTCCATTAAATTAACATATTTTTTCCCTAAGATGTAAAGCTTCTATTTATTTTTATTCAAAATATTTTTCCTGAAATGAGAAACAATTGAAATAATGTAACAAATAGTTCAATCTATGCGCGTCTACTCACATCCACACGCACACATAAATACAAAGTACAATATCTAATAATCAATCTGTTTAATAAATCTATTTTTATTATGCATTTATAGAAAAGTTATATTACACTTTCTTTATGTTCGTATAAATAATAATAATAAAAAAAAACATATATAGGGGTTTTACGAATTATATATTATAATTTACATTAATACAAATATATAACAAATTCTTATTTATCATTTAATTAAAAAAGAATTAATTTAAGTAGGAAATTGAATATTATATTACAATTATCAAGATATCCAAAATTAAAGAAATAGATTAGATAGAGGAGAGATACACAAACGAAATTGACATATACGTACTTTAGCTACTTCATATGGTACTTTAGTCACTCTAAATAACGATTTCTTTGTCTCTTTCACGAGTAATTATCAATTACAAAATAGCTATACGTTTATGGAAAAGTTCATTGCCAATAGAAGATCGTGTCAAGTTATATCGTCATCCAGTTGTCGCAAGTGTCGTGAATGACACATCTTAAGCGTGCACACGTGTAATCTAAATAAAACTGCTTAAAATAGAAAACGCACATTTCTGTATAATAGATCTTCGTGTCATTGAATTCCTACGTGCCATTGCCAATTTAGTTGAAATCTTGATTTTGCAAGATTCATTGTCAATAGAATTTATTACTTTTAAATATTATATTAAAAATATACATTTATTACATTTTATAATGTAATAAGTAATAAAATAATCTGTCAAAAAAGCTTAAAGAAGATAATCGAAAATATTTTTGAGGCCCATATTTTACCAATAAATTTCAAATTATAGCTCTCTTTTTCCTTGCAATCTCATTATTCGAGAAATGTTAGTTAATAAACTTTGATTCTAAAAAGAAAATAGCTACGTGGATTATTCGTAATTCGAGATATTGAAAATTGGTAGAATTTCCCAACAGTGAGATATAAAAAAAAAGAATAAAAAAGTTGTAACAATAACAAATAGTTATTAATGTACTTTGTGCATTCAGTATATACTTCTAATTATTTAAGACATATGTTGCTTCAACAAACTTGCTTAACAATTAATAATTTTTTTTATACAATCGCGAAAATGTTGGCATAATTAAAAGCAGCTATTCTAATTTTCCCTATGGTGATTAATTTATCAAAATATTTTTCCAATGCGATCTCACTGATTGTAAGATCGATGCGATTGACATACAATTATGTACCAAAGGCTTCGCCCTAGGCTAAATCACTTGTCCCTTACGCAACTACTTACAGGTGACTTTCACTGGAAGATGATCCGGCCCCTGCGTGTGATTCATAAGGTGATACAGCTTTGGCCATGCTTTGACTGGCAGATTCGCCACGAGCAATTAAGATATCCGGCTGCATCAAATGCCATCGCGTTTACCTTTAGTCTTGAACGCATATTTTGTATGTTTACAAAATCGATTGATTCTTGATAATCAGATTTGTAGATACTGCAATTTTGCAGATATGCAATTTTAAATACAAGTTATCTGCAATATTATCTTTCTTTCTTTTTATAGAAAAAACATATTATATATAGAAGAAATGTAAATAAAAAGATTAACACAAGCAAAAAATATGGCAATTAAAGCAATTAGTATTAAAAATAATATCTGATTAAATTCATTAAAATTTGATTGACAATTTAATTACAAATTTATTTATAAATTTTTATAACATACCATACGCACATTTTAAATGCAACATGTAATAGAAATTTCACAAAGTAGAAAAGATGAAAAAAATTATTGTTATAATAATATTATAAACATTTGTTTAAAATAAATTTTGTCCCTAGATTGTTAAAAATGTTTAATCAGCTGTAAAATATTATAATTTTTATATCAATATTTCAATTATAATAATTTCATTTTATTGTAATAAAAAATAAAATAACTATAACAATCTTACTTTATAATTATAATTATAATGTAATATAATACTATTTGCAATAATTCCATCGACATTACGATAACAATGATAAAAATATATAATTAGAAGAATTACATGACATTATAATTACGTATTATAATACCGCGGAATTTATACAATTATATATGCTAAATCAAAATACCGTGAAAGCAATTTGATCTATCAGCAGTTTAAAGAAAAGGTTGAATAGTGACTTCTAACACGATAGTATATAAAGATCGCCTTGCACTCTTTGCATAATCAAGAATGAGAGTTGCAATCATGTAAGGTTGATGGTCTTCGATTGAAATGATAGGACAGTCACTTTTTTGATACTCCTGGCAGATTCCTGAACGGAATGCTGATTCCCTCATTCTTTTGTTTCTTCTATTTTTACATTCTCTTTTTCTTTTTTTAGATAAAAAAGTTATGATAAGTAAATACGAGATTGATACACTAGAATGATTGTGATAAAGACGAGATGATACACTATATAGATACAATTAAATTAACTTTGCATCTTTCCAATTTATTTGTCTTTCCAATATTTTGTCACCACCACAATACACATGAAATAATATCAGCTTGACATCAAAATACTAAATATGGATGCTAAAAATTAAATAATGAATAATTAAGATAAATAAATTAAGATAATGAATTAACTAGAAAAAATAAAATAAGATATATTATAATATAGTAAAAAAATCAGATAAAATAAATCAATTAATGAAATTACTATAGATTAAGGGTGATTCACTAGGTCTGGGACATTCGTGTTATATGAGCTGCGCACACGAAAAGTTTGACTTACGACGCGACGTCGCATAAATTAACATATTTTATCGTATGACTGATGACTCCACATTTCCTTCAAGAGAGAAATTGAAATTAATCTTGATTCTAATCTTGATAAGATTATAATAATTTAAAATATTGTAATTAAGTGGGATAAAATTTTACTTCAATTGTTATTATTACGAATGTTATTTTTATAAATTAATAAAAATTTTAATTCAATAAGCGCAAATATATCAATTTTAATTTAAGCTTTAAAATGAGTTTAGTTTTTAATATGTTTAAATAAATGCACCTAGATAGATATACGGTTATACTTTTGAAAACATAGACATATCTTGCGAATAAATCTAATCGGTATCATACTCCATTTATTATTTTAATTTTTAACGACTAATATACGTTTGTGTATTATTATTAAATATTATTATTAAAATGAAGCATTAAAATATTTCTAATAAATAATTACACTAGCGAGTTAGAAATTTAAAGTTTACATTTTATTATTAGAATTTACAGATTATTCATAGAATCTTTTAAGTGGTAATTTTAAAAATTGTACAGGAAGTTTAGAATAACATTTTACTTTATCTCTTTGAGTCTAAAGATCACGTTAGAATCGCCTTGAAAAGCAAACAGCTAGCTTGGACGCTATGGTCGCTTTGACTTGAAACGATCTTGCTATTGTCCACTAAAATATCGCGACATAAATACCGTAGGCATTAATCGTCACGGCACCATTTGACGCTGCAAGTGCGCGGTGGAGAAGGGTTTAGGTCGGGAGCTAGCATATATTAACCTTTCGTTATATAGTCTGTCAACCCGGGACTGAAAGAAAGAAAACGACGAAGAGGAGTCCCGCTCGCGTAGCCTTCTTGGAATCGCGACTTTCCCTTCTCGTGGGTGGAACAACGGTTGAGATCATCAATCGCGACCGTGGATCCTGGCCAAACCTAACTTAGTCGATACCAGGATACGTGCCACTTTTGCGCTGTATACGCATGACAGCCGAATGAAATGTGGTATTGGAATACTAATGATTACTAAAATATACTGAAAGATCAAATTTATATGGCACCTAGATGAAATATTAATAATTGTGAAAGGACACGGAGCTCGAAATATTTTAAGTTAAAATAAAAATAAAAATAAAAAGTTGGAAAATAATCTATATAAATATATAATATACGTAAAAATATTTCTGATAAGTTACAAGTTGTTAAACTATAGTATAAATATGATTATTAGATGTCTATTTAGAGTGCATATATATATATAATAATACCTATATCAATCTCACTATTTCTAACATTTCTCTCTAAAAATGCTTTGCTTTCGATATTTTTATACAGATTCCAAGACATTTTCCTCACTTGTACTCATACGCATACACACCTCTCTCTCTCTCTCTCTCTCTCTTTCTCTCTCACACACACACACACCTCTACATATACAATTTAACATATTATTTTCTAATTAGAATATTCTGTTTAAAAATTTGTGTTATTTCCGACACCGATATAATACGAAATGAGACTTTGTGACATAAGAGAAAAAAATGTGTTAATTTGTTATACAAAATTAGAAGATTAAATGGATCAGTCTTGGTTAATCTAATTATTGTGGCAAAATATTTCTTGATATCTTTCAAGAAATCTCAATTTATGCGATCACAAAAGAACTAAATTATTAAGTGTACATTTCATAATTGATTAAAAGACCGGCAAACGAATAAACGCAATAGGGTATGACATTCTTTTGTTTCTTAACGTTCTTATTCTGGTATATTGTGTATTGGAATCTGTGATTATAAACATTCACTGCATCTAAATTTAAATAATTGCAAAGGAGAAACTCTGACATCATATGCTTATCTTGATTTTTGCTCGAACCATATTTGTGAAAGAAATATTTTTATCTGCTATGTCGCCATTTAGGGAGGTTGCGGATACGACAACGCGAGTTTCTGACAGATCATCCATTATTTTTTCGAAATGGCAGTTGGCGACATTCTTACAAGAATATAGATGTCCCGTTATTATTAAACCAATAAGGCTTGTCAGTGATAGAATAGCAAGATAGGTTGGGCAAGAATTCGAATTTGGTACCGGATATATCAGATTTTATTTCCGAATTAGTTCACCCTAAAACAACGATACTAATATAGTCCTTACATAATGTATTATCTGTTCTTATTATCTGTTCTTATATATAGTTGCATAATTCAATTCTTATGATTATAATGAAAGAAAGTAGGTACGAAAATTCGCAACTTCCTAAATAGACAGTCCTGCAAGGGGTTCAGGCAATTGACTCAATTAAGATATCGATCCTCAGCTAGAAAACAATTATATGGATATATGTGATGCGTATTTGACGCGAGATAATCTTGATGTACTCCAGCAAATATAAAACTGTCATTATAAGTTATTATAATATTTGTTATAAGTTTATTTAATTAAATTGTTTGTCGCATTTAAATTAAATGCTTTTTGATCTATCTTTCTAAATATATATTATTTAGTCAAAAAACAAAAAGCCCTGTAATTATTTTTATAAATCATACTTGTCTATACAGTTAAAAGAATAAATAAAGATATTTAAAGTACTCTAAAGTAGGTTAAATAGATTTTTATTTTTACGTTCAGAATTTAAATAAATTCAGAAGACCGTTATATATTTCGTATGCAGAAAAGGATACGAATACCGTACGAATATAAACTCCCGAAACGTGAGTGCATACGGCCATTGTTTCGTATTATACACATGCATATATATCGCCAACAAAAGGTAAATATGCGAATCACGAATATACTATAAACTTGAAGAAAAGATAAATCTATATATGTGTATCAATACTCAATCAAACTCAATCTCAATTAAATTAGAATAATCTTGCACCCAATATTATGCAGTCATTACAAAATTATATCATCACGTTTATATGAATGGATCATACGTACGTAATACCAATACTTAACACATGCACACGCGCGCGATGCATATATGTGTAATATAATATGTATATATGCAAGATTCTTCTAAATTATTATTTGATGCAGATAATTAAAAATTGGATAAGAATTTCTACTGTCAGTAATTAATCGCTTTCGACTTTCGCTTATATAGAATGGATAATTAATTGAGATCAGAAACGGCAGAGAGAGCTTTAGTTTTCCTAGCATATCTGAGAAGTGAAAGCATATATTACTTCATCAAAACGCAATAGCAACAAGTTCAAAAATGGAAAACAGACCCCTTATTGATGAATATTCTGCTAAAAGAAATATGCATACATTGATTTTGTTTTAACTTTTAAAATTCAGATTTTTTTCTTCAGTCATAAACATAACAAAAATATGTTTAATATTTTATTATAATTTTAAATTTAAGACTCATAAATTTTTATTAAAATTTTATACGTTAGCACATAAATTGGTGAAACAAAATATAAGTATGCATAAATATCGCAAAAATACCTAGTATTATTTATTTCAAATATAACATAATTTTTTAAATAAATATTTACATTTTTTTTAGAAGAGGATAATACACACAAAAACCGTAAGAAATTGTATAAAAAAATGAAACAAAACTTATTAGATTTTTATAAATTTCTCTCTCTCTCTCATCTCTCTCTTTGTTTCTTCCTTTTCTTTTTTTTTCTCACATTCAAGTCAAGTTATAATTTATATTTAAAATACTTTATATGCTGCGTGTTATCAGTTGCACAATGTTTGGAAAATTAATAGCTAGAATTATAAATCGCTCTAGCTGCAGAAACTGGAAATGCCGACTCTGATATTTCACGATGCGCGCTTGCAGATCGCATCAAATACTTAATTCTACCGACTGATATTAAAGGCCAACTGTTTTTAAACACAACTCGATAATTATCATCATGCCTCATTGGAAATGTCACGAGCCTTGACAAAGCAAATTATTGCGATTAGCAACTGTTTCTTATTAATAAAAAAATTTATTGTATAAAAATAACATAATATCTTTGTAAATACAGTTTAAGCAAATTCATAGACATAAACTGCAGTTATAACTCTATAAGTAAATATTGAGAAATATCACTTGTATATAAAACACAAATATCTTCGGATTTTTATTAATCGTAAGGACTTTATAGATACTAACTTTTATGGTTATTAGAATCATTAACGATTTAATGCGACATTATCAGTTCCTGTAGACGCAATATAATTTTTTTCTATTTCTAATTCAACCTTCTATTTGTCTTACCATCCATTTTTAGTCACTTAATTTTTTAATTCATTGAACAAATTATTCTTTGACGCAGCCCGCATACAACTATTAATAGTATTCTTTGCTCTTCGTGAAACGTTAGATATAATTTATTTAAAAAATTTATTTAAAAAAATTAAAATAAAATAAAGAGTGTTAAGAAAGAAATGTTAATAACTATGTACATAGCATAGCATATAGATTTGATTTATTTCTGCTTTGTTAAACAGTAAAAACAAACAATTATTTTTTAGGTGATTGCTACTTCCATGTCGCAACTCACTCAGGAATTAACAAACACCAATCGAGATGGCGATGTGATTTTGAGTATCAGCGATGAACAAAAAATTCAGTACTTAAGCCAAAACTTCGAATCAGGCAAGTTAAAAAAATTTAAAAAATGATGAAAAGAAGCTCAGACAATAAGAAATTTAATACACAAATAAAGTAAGTCTATAATTTTAACATATATACGCTCCATTTTAAGAATAAAATTTTATCTAAAATGGGACGTAAAAATTATGGTCTTCTTTCTTTCTTGTAGTAAAGATTTAAATATGAAAAATTGCAATTACAATTGGTTATTGCATTTTATAGATGCATACAAATATGGTTACGACGTCAATCCACATGGTCAATTCCATCATGAAACACGTGGTCCACATGGAATCACCTATGGGTGTTATGGCTACGTCGACCCTTTTGGCAAACTAAAAGCAACGTTTTACATCAGTGACGGATGGGGTTATCGCGTTGTTCAGCCAGGAAGGGATGTAGAACTTTTCCTTCACAAGCATGAACATCATGCAAACGGAGACAAACATGATCACCACGAGCATCATGGTGTAATTACACCATGGCGAGAGTTGTCTTTTCCCATGGTGTGTGCGCAATATACAAACACGAATGTTCCACCTCTCACAATACCAAGTGGAGGAAGTGCGTAAATAAGAATCTATATACATATATATATATATATGTGTGTGTATAAGTGTAACACTGAAATAAATATGTGATTACTTTTTAATAAGCAGCGCCTATCGGAAGTGGATCAACGATTGAAACGATACCGACTCGACCTCCTTACAGGCCTGATTCATCTGGTATAAATTCAAAATAATATACTATATTATTAATATATTATAACGTGTTCAAAATCGTACCGCAAGATATGTATAAAATATAGAGCGATAATATATAAAACTTATTATACTGTATATATTAGAATAACAGTAATATTTAACATTGTATCTTCTCATTAAAGTTACAATGGAGAGTCAACACGAATCAAATTATCATCTTGATGTTCAAACCTAACATTAGAAAACGTTATTAAACGAGAAAATATTTTCTTTAATAACTTATTTTAATTAATTAGTATTTGTCACCATTTTCAGGACATCCCAACAAACCTGATATAATCGGTACCCCAGAAAGACCTGGAAAACCAAAACCGCCGTTATATCCTGGCATCCCTGGTACATCGGGCACACCCGGATTTCCAGGAACACCATCATATCCGGGGCAACCAGGAACTCCTGGAACTCCTGGCATCCCTGGTATACCAGGAAAGCCTGGCAAACCAGGAACGCCGTCATATCCTGGACATCCCGGAACACCAGGCATCCCTGGTACCCCGGGGACACCCGGATTTCCAGGAACACCATCATATCCGGGGCATCCAGGAACTCCTGGCATCCCTGGTACACCGGAAAAGCCTGGCAAACCAGGAACGCCGTCATATCCTGGACATCCCGGAACACCAGGCATCCCTGGTACATCGGGCACACCCGGATTTCCAGGAACACCATCATATCCGGGGCATCCAGGAACTCCTGGCATCCCTGGTATACCGGGAAAGCCTGGCAAACCAGGAACGCCGTCATATCCTGGACATCCCGGAACACCAGACATCCCTGGAACCCCGGGCACACCCGGATTTCCAGGAACACCATCATATCCGGGGCATCCAGGAACTCCTGGCATCCCTGGTATACCGGGAAAGCCTGGCAAACCAGGAACGCCGTCATATCCTGAACATCCCGGAACACCAGGCATTCCTGGAACCCCGGGCACACCCGGATTTCCAGGAACACCATCATATCCGGGGCATCCAGGAACTCCTGGCATCCCTGGTATACCGGGAAAGCCTGGCAAACCAGGAACGCCGTCATATCCTGGACATCCCGGAACACCAGGCATCCCTGGTACCCCGGGCACACCCGGATTCCAGGAACACCATCATATCCGGGCATCCAGGAACTCCTGGCATCCCTGGTATACCGGGAAAGCCTGGCAAACCAGGAACGCCGTCATATCCTGGACATCCCGGAACACCAGGCATCCCTGGTACCCCGGGCACACCCGGATTTCCAGGAACACCATCATATCCGGGGCATCCAGGAACTCCTGGCATCCCTGGTATACCAGGAAAGCCTGGCAAACCAGGAACGCCGTCATATCCTGAACATCCCGGAACACCAGGTATCCCTGGTACCCCGGGCACACCCGGATTTCCAGGAACACCATCATATCCGGGACATCCAGGAACTCCTGGCATCCCTGGTATACCAGGAAAGCCTGGCAAACCAGGAACGCCGTCATATCCTGGACATCCCGGAACACCAGGCATCCCTGGTACCCCGGGCACACCCGGATTTCCAGGAACACCTCATATCCGGGGCATCCAGGAACTCCTGGCATCCCTGGTATACCAGGAAAGCCTGGCAAACCAGGAACGCCGTCATATCCTGGACATCCCGGAACACCAGGCATCCCTGGAACACCCGGGCACACCCGACACCAGGATTCCAGGAACACCATCATATCCGGGGCATCCAGGAACTCCTGGCATCCCTGGTACACCGGGAAAGCCTGGCAAACCAGGAACGCCGTCATATCCTGGACATCCCGGAACACCAGGCATTCCTGGAACCCCGGGCACACCCGGATTTCCAGGAACACCATCATATCCGGGGCATCCAGGAACTCCTGGCATCCCTGGTACACCGGGAAAGCCTGGCAAACCAGGAACGCCGTCATATCCTGGACATCCCGAAACACCAGGCATCCCTGGTACCCCGGGGACACCCGGATTTCCAGGAACACCATCATATCCGGGGCATCCAGGAATTCCTGGCATCCCTGGTATACCGGGAAAGCCTGGCAAACCAGGAACGCCGTCATATCCTGGACATCCCGGAACACCAGGCATCCCTGGTACCCCGGGCACACCCGGATTTCCAGGAACACCATCATATCCGGGGCATCCAGGAACTCCTGGCATCCCTGGTATACCGGGAAAGCCTGGCAAACCAGGAACGCCGTCATATCCTGGACATCCCGGAACACCAGGCATCCCTGGTACCCCGGGCACACCCGGATTTCCAGGAACACCATCATATCCGGGGCATCCAGGAACTCCTGGCATCCCTGGTATACCGGGAAAGCCTGGCAAACCAGGAACGCCGTCATATCCTGGACATCCCGGAACACCAGGCATCCCTGGTACCCCGGGCACACCCGGATTTCCAGGAACACCATCATATCCGGGGCATCCAGGAACTCCTGGCATCCCTGGTATACCGGGAAAGCCTGGCAAACCAGGAACGCCGTCATATCCTGGACATCCCGGAACACCAGGCATCCCTGGTACCCCGGGCACACCCGGATTTCCAGGAACACCATCATATCCGGGGCATCCAGGAACTCCTGGCATCCCTGGTATACCGGGAAAGCCTGGCAAACCAGGAACGCCGTCATATCCTGGACATCCCGGAACACCAGGCATCCCTGGAACCCCGGGCACACCCGGATTTCCAGGAACACCATCATATCCGGGGCATCCAGGAACTCCTGGCATCCCTGGTATACCGGGAAAGCCTGGCAAACCAGGAACGCCGTCATATCCTGGACATCCCGGAACACCAGGCATCCCTGGTACCCCGGGGACACCCGGATTTCCAGGAACACCATCATATCCGGGGCATCCAGGAACTCCTGGCATCCCTGGTATACCGGGAAAGCCTGGCAAACCAGGAACGCCGTCATATCCTGGACATCCCGGAACACCAGGCATCCCTGGTACCCCGGGTACACCCGGATTTCCAGGAACACCATCATATCCGGGGCATCCAGGAACTCATGAAATTCCTGGCACTCCAGGAATAGTCGAATTACCATTATATCCAACATATCCTGTTACGCCAGGTACGTCATTTTCATTTGATACTTCGGGAATACTAGAAAAACCAGGAAAATTATTATATCGATCCGGAACATATAGAAATAATACCTGGTCAATCATTAGTTTATCTGGCACTTTTGGTACATCAGAGATGTTTAATATTCCAGGAAAACCAGGAAGGCCGTCATATCCTGGATATCCTATTTATCCCGTCACATCAGAAACGCCTGATGCACCTTCACATTCTGAAACGCCAGGTAAACCGGATGATTTATCACATCCCGGAATTAATATACAAAAGTAAACCAAGCTTTTCTTTCAAGCTGGTCAAACCAAGTATATTATTAAGATTATTTTAGGAGCTGATATTCTTGTAATTTTAAATATTTTAAAATGTTCCACTATATACGTATACGTTATTTACATTTGCATAAGATTTATAAGAAATTATTATTATTTATTTGTATGGTTTTAATTACATATTTGTAGGTCATCCAGGTTACCCTGCGTATCCAGAATCTACAGAAGATTCAAAGAGCCCAGAAGGTCCAATTGGTGGTGTTGGCGGCATAGGAGATATTGGTGGTGTGGGAGATATTGGACCTGATGGTCCTGATGGACCGTGGCCAACCGGTTCCCCAGGTCCCGATGGACCATGGCCTGGTGATCCAGATTACATACCCGGAATAAAACCAACAAGAAGACCTTCGTATAAAGAACCGATAAGAAATTACCATCCTGCGACTTATTCATTTGATACAGATAAATATAACTCCATCTCGCAATATAATTTTAATAACAAAACTGATTCTTCGTATACAGGCTATACTCTAAAAGATATCGAATTATCAAAATTGTCACGTCCAACGGACGTTGATACATCGTTATATTTACATCAGAAACCTCAATATGAAATCCAATCACCAATCTATGGGAAAAAGGAAACCATTTACAACGCAAATAAAATCAACTCGCTGCTACAAACAAGCTCAACACCATCATCATTGAAATACGAAATCGAAGATCATCAATACATAAACGCGTTTAAATTGAATCCGCAACTTTATGATCACCTGATACATACGGAGCCGCAGCAAATAAAAAAACCACTTAAAAATGATTTCAATCAATTTTCTGTGCACGATCAGGATCAGTATCAAAAAACAATATTCTATCCATCTTACAATTCACAACGACAGTCTAAAGTCTTAAACGAATTTAAAAAGTTGGAACAAGAAGAGGACGCATTTAATGTGGACGGACAATATAACAATTCTGCCAATGTGGACAGCAAAGCGATTTCTAATGTATCCTTTCAGTCGGATGGACCTTCCTCTGCTCCGGAAAGACAGGTAAATGCACGCCTTGAGCAGACATTCCGGACGAATTTCGCTGTCGACGCTATCGGGGTTCAGCCGCCCAGCTCCATCAACGTCAAGCCCTTTTCGTTACCAATAGGGCCAAATCCACAATCATGTCCTTGTTACTTAGTCGAGCCGAATAACAACACAAACGTAGAAACCAGCTCGACTCTCACCTCTGTCATTGGTCAGTTTGGATTCATTCCTGTTATCTTCGTACCATACTGTCCTGGCAACGAGATGGACAGCGATAAGATGAAAATTATGTTCCCGTCCGCCACTCCTGTTCCATATGCATGCGACACATGTGATACACAAGACAGCAAAATCATTGTAAAACCGCTCGACATAAATCAACTTGGCAATATCGATTATCTCAAAGAAGCATTAAATCAAACCAATCTTGGTTTTTTGAATGTTCCAGTTAAGACTGTCGAGCGAAGAAGAAGCAAAAGCAGAAAGGCGAAATAAAGAGTGTAACACTAACTTATTAAGCTTAAGATGCGCTCGTTCTAAAAAGACAAGCTTATCTTCTCCTGGAGAATAGCAATAAATATAGGATATTGGCATTGCCCGTCCGTCAGCTGCTGGTTAGTTGATGGATGGCCAAATTAAAAATATTTGTAATATTTGCCGGAATAACCAAAGTCAATAGAATATACAAAAGCTTTAAACTCCAAATTGAATTAATAGCAAATTTCTTCAATACTGTTATATCTCTTTGTGAATTAATAAATTATTTATCCACATAAAAAACAGATAAATGGTGAATTAAAAGTAATACACAATACTTTACAATTTATAAAAAATTTGCCTTAAATACGAAATTTAAAATAGATTTCTTATATGTTATAGATACAGTCCTCTCAACATTCTTCCTTCCAATTTTATACATATTGCTCAATTTTCTATTATTTAAATATGTTACTCCATATATTATTTTCAAAAATTACAATTTTAAAAATTAATAGAAATTATAAAGCTCATATTAGATTATATTTATTATGGTTATTCAATAGTTTCATGCAAAACTAAAGAGAGAGATTTTTCATAAACGCTATTCCTATACTTTATGCGGTTCGACAACAACCAATATCCTAATATTTATTACAATTTATAATAGAGATTTAAAATTTCAGTCCTAAAACATTCTATCATTCCGATAGAAGCGAGATTAAATAGTATGTATTAATATATACATTTAGATGTGTAGAGATTATTGTAATAAAACAAAAATTTTATGTGAATGGTTAATTTTTTATTATTATCCTTAGATATTTCATAATATTGCTAATAATTAGCAAATCAATGAACAACACAAATTTTTATTAAATAATAATTCAATAGCACAACAATAACTAATAAAAATAATTTTAAATCAATCAATAAAAGTAACAGATAATGCTTATTAATATGTTAAAAATTAGATATAAAATAAAAAGTTTTTAATATAGTAACGAAAAATTAAGATTTTATTATAAATAGACAAATATATGTATAAATAAGGACAAGAAATATCGTAAACATTACAATTATTATCAGTTTTTTATTTTAATATAGTATGTATGTTTGGTATGTATGTATGTTATAAAATTATAATATCATAATTTTTCTTTTGTGTGTATTACATCAATTAATTGTTTGTTGCTAAAAGTATATATTATATGTTAAGACAAACATATTAATTTATAAAGAAATTTTTGATTGTAACACATTTGTAAGTGTTACGTAAAAATGTATACAAATTACAAAGTCACGTTTATGAATAACCACGATAACCAGATGGATTACTAAGGGAAGTGCCGTAACTATCACTTCGATAACTATATGGAGCATATGGACTCCTCGCTGCATATGTTGTGCCGTAATTTGTACCATATGCGTTTCCATAACCATAATTATCGTATCCATCGTAGCGACCGTAACCACCACGTCCATATCCTAAAGAACCATCGTCGTAACCTCCGACGCTCGTAACACCCCCATATCCCCCATATCCCCCATATCCCCCGTATCCGCCCCCACCATAACCACCGTAACCACCATAACCACCAGGATATCCTCTTCCATAACCACCATATCCCCCAGATCCTCCATATCCTCCATATCCCCCATATCCGCCAGAGCCAGAATATCCCGGATAGTTTCCTGCGTAACCATATCTGCAACGAAAAATTTTATTTCCCTCTCCTTAATTTATTTCATTTTTAATTAGATGCGTCGCTTAAATATATCGCACCCCGAGAAGAATGCTGTCACAACTCAAAAATTCACAATTTTCAGGAGAGAGAAAAAACAAATTTAATTCAATTGCTTTTGAATCGTGAGATAACTAACGCAATTGCAATTACGACATTTTGTTATAATGAAGCTTATACTGTTTTTCGAAGACGTCTGCTGTGATTCACTTGTCAACTCACTTATGATTCATTTACACTATTCATCCAACGACCGCAACTTAATCGGTTTATTAAAAAAATAATGACTCTTCTGCTCGCGTGCGGCGAATTTTGCATATAGACTTGTAACACTATTATAGCATGTAGGGAATTAGGTATATTTTTTATGAGTTTAACTTTTTTAGTTGTGACAGTATTCTTCTTGGGGTGCAATATGCTGTCTTTTTTTTTATCTCTCTTCTTACAATTAGAGCATATTCTTTTTATTTATATACTTTATTCTTTTATATAACATCTTTTTTTTATTTGCTTATATTTGTCCGTTTGTTTATTTATAAATGCATTAAAAACTGGACACTTGTGAGAATTAATATAAACATTAATTTTTATATTAATATGTTAAATAAATACATAGTATAGATTCAATATCTACTGGAATATTAAGTTCAAAGTATGCGCTCATATTTTAAATAAATACTCTCTCTGTGTATGTTCTCCTTTTCTAAAATAATTCTATATATAAAAAAAGTGATCAAATTAAATCTTACCCAATATAACCGCCACCTGGAATTAGATTGCTACCACGATATGATGTACCAGGATAAACGGATCCAATGATTCCCGTACCATATCCTCCGGGGTATCCTCCAGCATATCCTCCGGAATATCCTCCAATTGATCCGGGATATCCTCCAATTGATCCGGGATATCCTCCAATTGATCCGGGATATCCACCAATTGATCCAGGATAACCTTTTGTTATATGAAACGCTAACACGAATATTTTTTGTAAATAAATCACATTAGCATCAAAGATGTCGATTAAAAATAAAATAAAAATAACTTTTTAAAAAGATTTTATGACCTGGAACTTAGAAATTTGAGATTTTTTAACATCTTTTTGAAGTTCTTGACTTTGAGAGCATGATGTCTATAAAAAGTGAAGTAAAAATTTGAAAGAAAATAGCGGAATGCATGCAGATATAAATTAAAGTACTTGATTTACGCGAGATGATATTGAAATCATTTTCTATTAATTTTTAATACTCGATCAGTATTTATTTCCAAACCGTGTAAAATTAAAGTGATTGACATCACGGCTTAAAATTTAAGTTTGTTGTATTATAGAACAGTTATGTGGCAAACAATATATCATTCTTTCTTGTTAATTGAAAGAGTTTATAAAATGAATAGAATAATTGTTTACCGTGCGTTTATTAGAAATTGCTTGTAAGTTATGGAAATTAAAACGCGCACAAATTACGGAAGTTACGCGCGCAGAATTCAAAATGAAGTTTTGAACGTAATTGGTATAATAATCGATCGCGATTCATATTCACATTGCACGACGTAAGATAATAGCGCGATGAGTAATCAGCATATTAAGTAAGTGTGTCACTGCCATTCTCACGCTCTGACTTTGAAAGTCGGGCGCTTCCCATTACAAAAGCGGAAAAAACATCACTAGTTGTAATAAGATGCTAATAATATAACGCACTACTCGAAGGACTTGACCTCTCAGGAAGAAATAGAAATGATTCTCACAAGACTTCAAAGAAACTACTTCGAATCAATATGCGTTTCTCGTACTTCCGTATACTTTGTGCAACTCTTAAAAGTTTCTAACGCAATGAACTATATGTTTCAGTAATCACAAAATAATTAACGTAATCATGTATGGAATATAATGCCTGTGTACCATAAACCCTATTACGTTATGTAACGAAGGTGCCATTAAATTGTCATATCAAAAAAGTTTGCTCGTAGTCATGCGCTAGCGATCTCCTTGAATTATTCCGCGTTTAATCGTTTATCGTTGCGAGTGAAACTATTCCTTTTTACTCATAAACAAAAATAAGTCCATAATTCTATAAATAATATAATAAGAGCATGGAAAAATAAGTAATAAATAAATGTTACGATCACGCATAAAATCATAAATCATATATGTATAAATTATATATAAATAAAATATTATTGTTCTCTTACTTCGATCACTCGCGGATGCAATCAAATCTTTTTGATTATGTGTATTATCCGAATATACAGGCTGTGAACCGATTATTGGCGTTAGTTTTGTCAGCAATTTTGATTCATCCAGAGATTCGTCCGCGCCACGGCATATTGCAATTAGAGCGAAGGTCGATATCTGTAGAAAATATTTATAGAGGATTATATATATTATACACACATGCACATACAAATATTTATGAATGTGTAAGTGTAATATATATTTTTTAAATTTATGTAAATATATATATATAATTTATTATGTTATTAATATAATAATATGTATAATGTATTAATAATTTTAAAAAATGTATATATATATTAGCATTTCACGTATTTATAGAATTACTAATATATTATTTAAAAATTAAAAGAATTTTATCAAATTTATAATATTAAATAAAAAAACACTTGAAAGCTGGACTATTAAGCTGGATTTAATGCCAAATTTAACAACTCAATTTACAATCAGTCAGTGTATAGATACCAATAATTTACTTTTAAACTAATTATTATTAATTAACTTTTAAGCTGGAAAGTGTTAACCATTTGATATTTCAATATGCTATAAACCCCTCGGATTCGAAAAAAATATTTAATTTACTTACAACAAAGAAGAACTTCATATTGCTGATGTTCATATCACTGCTTGCATTTTTCGGAGAAACACAGTGTTCGAGACACGGAAAGCTAATCCGTTCTTATGGCAGCGTGCAAAACCTCTATATATCCTCTCCTGTAACATGTCAATATATGCCCCTCTTCATGCTTCAAGGTGGTCTCGGTTGTTTGAGCTTAGGTCGCTCTTAGGAGCCGCCGTGCTGACAAGGACGTTGACAATCGGTAAGACACGCCCAAAGGTATGGAAACTATCTTTCCGCTTTACATTTTTCCGTTCAAATACGCACACACAATGTTTCTGAGGTGCAGGATGTTGTTATGTAAGTATCTCGCAAGTCCTCATATCTGTATGTTCGAGTCAGAGGATTTTGCAATAGTGATTTTTTTCTAAAGAAATTATAATCGCACATGGAAGAAAGCATATGTCGTTTCAGTCTCCTTTATTTCGAATATTTCGCAGTTATCTAGCAGTTTATTACATTTAAGAAAATAAAAATGAAAAATGAGATATGGGATTTGATTCCAACTTTAATAGAATACATTAAATTTAATTTATGCTTAATTATCGATATCAAAAAGTAAAATAAGAAAGAGCATCTAATCGGATGCTTTCAAACTTTTAAAATTGTTAACTCCAAGATATATTTAAAAAATATACTAATTTTCTTTTAATTTTATATATTATATGCTAAAAAAATTATTTTTTATATATTTTTAAGTATAATGTTATATAACACTTTTTTGTATGTTAGAAATGTTTCTACACAGTTGTGATTATATCATATTATTATTTTCTTTTACGCTTGCTAGAGAAATTAATTTCTTCTTATCATGCAATTATTTTTAATACTAAAAGTATAAAGGTGTGTTTCATAAATTAAAACGTTTCACCCTTCTTTCTTAGCTTTCCTTTTTCAATGCGGTTTCTTCCTATGGAATTCCATTTCCGTTAATTTCGAGAATAAAAGAGAGCGTGTTATTCTATCGTACTATACTTTTTTTAAAGATGTCAATCTTACGCAAAACGCACACATGTCGTAAATGTAAAAAAAACAGCGGGAACTTTCGCAATAATCTGAGAGACAACAGACTTTCTCTTCCCGGAAACTTTATCAGGTGCTATGTGTCCATCCTAATTCTGTTATTGTACATATATGCACTCTTGCTACGGGGCAAACATAATGTTTCCCAATCAGAGAACAGTCATATTTCTTTCCTAAGGAAGTTATAATTATGATGAATAAAAAAAGAGTTGTATTATTTATTTTGTTTCAATTATCTTTATTTGTAATATTTTTCGCAGTTATCTGTTTACTACATTTAAGAAAATACGAATAAATAATAGAATATTATTTAACAGTCATAATTTTTTCAGAATATTAATTTATTGTTATAATATTAATTAATTCGCCATTCCATCGCTTTTTATTTCAGTACATTTTATTTAAGAACAAGACACATCACAGATATATTATATATTTTATTGTTCAAAACAAAAAATTGCAAAGCAAGACGCATCTGGCGAACGTCAAATACGAGACAATGGGCGTTAAAACTAAAAATCGGTCCAAAAGTTGCAATTAAATCCTATAAGCTTTGTTTTACATCTACATGTAGCAGCACGATATATATCTACATTAATTATTAATCTTTTGTTACATCTCACGCATTGTGATTAACACAAAATTGAAATAAATATATACCAACACTTTTACGTCATGTACACAAGATTTTAGGTATCGCAATATTCCCTTTCTTTAACAGAAGAATTACCGATGATTATTTTCTTCTATTTAAGTCTTTTTTTCTTTAACACTAGAATATTACATTGAAGCAGATTAATTCCTATTATTTAAGTATATATATATATTTTTTTAAAAAGGATGAAGGGAAAATATATTAAACGTATTGTTGTAACAAATCATGGAAAATCTCTGAAGATACACCGTTATAAATTCGAGCATTTTTTATTTTTAAAAAATCAGTCATCTTGACTGCTTATAGGTATAGTTCTCATACTTAAAATAATAATGTCCATCTCTACCAATGCAGATTAACTTTAATCTCGGTTCGACTTATTTTTTATCTTTTTCTAAGTTCTAAGAATTAGATTAAAGTTGATCTACATTGATAGAGATAGACATAAGTGTGTGCTAGGCGTGCGTGTGTTCACGCACGACTCCTCAGTTTCGGCTGCGTCAGCCGCGGAGGGAAGGCCGCAAGTAAAATTGGCCGCAAGTAGTTCAAGATCGCGCGACACGTAACATATGCAGGGGATGACCGTGCTCGGATTACGCGGCAATACACGGCAATTAATAGACTCGCGTGTCGAAGTAACACGAAGTAACACGCGTAATGATCCCGCCCGCCCCTTCGTACTCATGCATCGCATTGCGATCGGTACGTGCCCTTTAATTGATCAGTTAATCACGATCTTACAATTAGGAAAGTTACACCATTCATTCTTGCCGATAATTTTTTTTCTGAAATCATAAAATTCACATTTTTAATATAAGCAAAAAAGATTAGATATGATAAAAAAGAAAAATAAGTTCTAGACGACTATATCATGAACCACTTGTACGGATAACGATATTGAAATAGTCTTCGATCGTCTATCGGCAGTTATCGTCGAATATTATGGCGCTATATATACTATAGAGACCCCGTATTAGCTCAAATTAATTATCGACTAAGAAGCTTATAACGGAATCTCAATCAACACACATAATACTTTAGTAAAATTGGAGCAACAGTTATATTGCGAGAATCTCACAATATGGCTGTTCTATGTTGGGATTAGTCGAGAGAAATGTTTCCAATTTAAATAACTCCATTTTTCGTGAAATGTATTATAAACATTTAAATATCTGAAAATTTCTTGCAACGTAATGTTACGTTCGTGTGCAACGCGTCAATATTTAGAAAGATTAAAGTAAAATATAGGAGGGGATGTTATTCTAAACTTTATTAAAATAACAATACAGCTCGGTAAAATTCATGTTATGAACAGAACTGACAGGCCGAGCAAAATTATAGTTACGCGAGCAAATCACTTTCAAAAATCTTAAGGTTTACCTTTACTTTCTAAAAAGGCAAGATGTTTTTTAAAAACAATAAATATTAACAATTAAAATGTGTAAGATAAAAGCCAGAGTTTCATTATTCAAAGTTTTAACAGAAAGGAGATACGTAAAACAAACAAGGGATGATATAAAGACAAATATCACCAAATGTTGTCAACATAAATTGCAAGATGGATTTATATATCGAGATACCGCATTAAGCGATGCTTGTTAAGGGAATTGTTTAAAAAAAGACTCATCGAGAAGGATTTGAAAGTACTAGAAATTTCGAAATCCTAAGATGGAAGGTGTCGCACGTAACAGCACCCGACATACATACGCAATCTGTATACATTTAAATATCTTTGATACTCTGATATACCTTTACTAGTGATACTTTATATCTTACTTAATGATCAAGGATTGTAATCGATATCAAAAATACCGATATTGATATTTTACGTTTTTCTTTTATTTCATATACAATCAACCTAACTGTGAACAAAACGTAATGGAATTTGTACAACTGAATAATAGGCAAAGAAAATCCACTCGTTTATTTCGAAATCTGTGTCTATTATTCGTTGAGAAATCCAGACCATCGCAAAAACATGATCGAGCTAGGTCTCGTCGTGATTGTTCGAGAGAGAGTCATTCGGTAGCGAGGAGGAAAATCAACCCGCACTCATACTTTCGCATTCTTCAAATAATAATGTCCATCTCGCTTATACACAACGCAATATACACCCGGGGTCATTAATGTCTAAAGTATATACATAAGTTAAGGCGCTTATTAGGGCGTATATAGGAAATGGACTCCTGTGCACAAATTCGTGTTTCAAAGTGGTCGGATGTCCCCCTCTTCATTACCCTCGTCAAGAACGAGCTACCGATCGCGCACAACTAAGGCGTGAGACGCTTTGCCTCGGAAGTGATTGTAATGAAGGTCACGATTATAATTATATATAATTCTATGATTATAAGTTAGCTTAATTTTAGACGCGTCCAACGTTTGTTATTAAGATGCGAAGAGGGGAGACAAGTGGAGTACAAATGGGCATCAACACGAAAATCAGGCTAAAAATTGCATCTAAACCCGATCACCATTTTAGGACATTAATGACCTTATGTGATGGATATAAAATACTGCAAATCTGCATCTACAAAGAAATTCGAAATTCTGTTGAAAATATTGAATCGAAATAAACCTTATTCTATTTCAAAGCGCGAAGAAACTTTGTAAATGCAGGTATATAAAAAAACTTCTTTCTTTAATTAAATAAAAAATTGAAATCGGTATCATTTTTCGTGAATTAATCCTCATAAATACAAATAAATATTAAATTCTTATTTTTCGTGTAATTTGAAGTAAACTTAAATTATTTATTTCCGCAGTATTTTAATATAATACTCAAGTGTGTCAAGATGTTTGTATTAAAAATATGAAAAAACTACGGTAAGAATGACATGCGATCAAATCTTCATTAAAAGAAAGTTTAATTAATAAAAAAAAAGCTGAAAATGATTTGTGGATATAATCGTGAAATACACTTCGCGTAGTTACATTTAGAATTACGTAAACGACAGTTAGTACTGGTTAGTACTGAATGCGGTATGAGTACGAATCGTTATATTTAAAGATGACTTTATGCGTTGATTCACGCAAGGTTAAAAAGCCGTTAAAAACGGTGTTTTGTACTAAAAAAAAAAAAAGAAAGGTATTAACAATCATTATAGTATAAACTATATAATTATAAGTCGGTAATACTGAAGAATATATTTTAGACTAATATTCTTTTACATGACCAATTGTGAATGCTATAGTATTTACGAAATTCCGATAGTAAAAATACATATTGCTCGTGAGAGTAGCGAAGAAATAAATATGAACAGTTATCTTCGCTGATTAGAGTAAATAGGTAATTCGCGAAAAGTGTAGAATACAAATATAGCAATATTCGTCATCTAATCTATTCTCCTTGATTTTAAGCCCTTTGGCCCATCGCTGCAATCATATTGGATCATGATACAATGGAACATAATACAATGAAAAATCATAAAAACATATTTACTACCGTTTATCAAAGTTATTTGTTTTTTACACCTGTTGCTGCTAACAAGAATTTACGTATGTCACAAAGATAAATCGTGTATATTGATCGTCCTAATCTAACGCGATATAATCCAATATGACTGCAGTGACAGATCGACCAGACCAAGCATCAAAGATCGAGGATTAATTGGAGATTAAATTTTTACCAACAGATAACATTTTAATCTTAATCAACTTTGTTCCGATTGGTTAAACTCTAATCTCCAATTTGCGATTCTTTGTCATCGGTGCGTGATCTGACACGGGTTTAAGAAAGACTCCCTAGTGTGAGAAATCATTGATTCAATTCTCAAACACAGTCAAATAGTGGGAATTTCAAACGCGGTGTTTTTAAACGTCAGATTGTATCACTCATCGTATGTACATAGTATATACTTCTTCGAGTGCAGCACGACATACGAATGATCTTTATCTCTATAAACATTAATAGGATTCGCAAATCAAGTAGACAAACATGATTGAGTTAGGTATTAAATAGTATGCAAATTTCTCTGATTCAGTACAGATTTGTCTTCTGTAGCTTTACTTCCTTATTGAAAACATCCCGTAAATATTCGACACTATTCGCTGTTAGGTGTGATCAAATTATGACAATAAGTTATTCAATGAACAACATAATGGCTCGCGTAGATGCTTTCCAGACTGGCTGAAATCACGAAAGCCAGATTGTCCCCTAGCATAGAAGAAAACAGACCCCGACTAGGCTGGATCTTGATTAATATTAGGATGTCGAAGCGTCATAAGTCTGGAAATCTGCAAAGCAATTGTTAATGATTAGTAAAAAAAAAATGTCGTTTATAGTGTAAGTGCAAAATGATATGAGAATTGGACGGATGAGTATATGTACAATGTTAAATTGCATCATACATAACTATACTTTTACTATTCTTAGAATATAATTTTTTTAAGAATGTAAAAAATTAACCCTTTAAATGCCGCAGGCAGTTGTAAAAACTTATGCAAAAGTACCAAGCAAACATAATACACCCACTGTTACACCCGAATTATCAAAAGTTGATTAGCCAAAATATGAAAAATTCTATTAGTACTGACATAATTTAATTAAACAAAAAAATCACATAATATTTGTTAACGAGACAAAAAAATTTGTTAAAAATGATAGACATTTGCGGTAAGGCTTTTTTTTATTTTTATCTTGAAGTTTATCCTCGAGCACATGACGCGGTATGAAGAACCATCATCATAGTTAGGTACGCACCGTAACCTCTGAAATGTATTATTGTGCTTCAGACTTAATATATGTGAAACGAAGCTTTCAATATAATATATATAATTTATTCGTATTATATTCTTAAAAGGTTCGAAATAAAGATCACTGTATATTTTATAGATTTTTTTTACGTGGTCTTGGTTTATAACATCAGTCAAATAAAAATTTTCCAATATGTCGTTATAAGAATTATATTCATAAGAAAATATATTCTAAAATGTGATCAATTTTACAAAAATTATAAACTAGAATTATACCAATCTTTTATGGACAATCTATAAAATAATACAGTACTTAATCTACTTTGTCGTGAGCAAATTTACCTCATTGGATCTTCAAAGTAGTCTGATGGCACTTGAAACAATTCTGGATCTATGTCGTTTCGGAAGGCAAACTCTTGAAAAGTTATTTTAGCAGTGACTGTAGGCAGAATCGGTATGTCGATCTTAACCGGGAATCCGGGGGGCAACTTCATAAGTACGAATTGGCGTAGCTTGCTTAGATGTTTAAACGGCGTGATCACTTCCAGAACATTGAGTAGCATGTCGACGGTGAGGGGGAAATCTGGACTCATTGCCACAGTAGCTTTGAAAGATTTGCTACTTTCCTTGTAAACGAGATTTCTTCCTAGAAGTGGACATTGACCAGGTGGAGCAACAACATATTCATCCCACGTTATATTCGATTCTGGTGGTGGATTCAACGATGCTCTTCTCATAGGAGGCTAAATAGATAAATTTAGAAAGAATTAATTTATTTTGACACATATTGCAAGAATAAAAGATATTGCAAGAAAATATTTAGATGATTTCTCGCTTTACAATTTAATATATGATTGCAAGAAACAGAAACCCTAAAGCAACAATAGATTTTACATTGCAATTAAACTCTTACTTCGCCATTTTTAAATCCTTGAGAGCTGCCTTTGGTAAGGGATTCCATAATAGCTTTATTCTTTTGAAGATCCTCCTCACTTAAGTGCTCACGACGTTTTCTACTTTCCAATACCATGCCATTTATTTGGTAAAAATCAGCGTGAAAAGCACCTACCATTTCCTAAATTTTTTAACATTTATTTCAATATTGCTTTATTTATGTTTTATCACATCATTCTTAAGACAACTTTATGATTATAAAATATCTCAGAATTGATTCCTAAATTTTAAAGAATTCTAAAGGATTCAAAAAAAACTTCAGTATTATTACAATATGTGCTCACTCTTTTGTCCTCTCTAAAAATCCACCCTGTCTGTGCTCTAGAAAATGTGATACTTTTGGTAGACATTTGAGCTGCCATAATATCACTAGACATAAGAATATCAACTTCATCCTCTATTTCAAGCTCTGTTTCCTAAGTATACAAAAAAGATTTCTTTAATATATGATATTAATATAATATTAATGTATAATCTTAATGTATATATTTATATGTGGGATTAATATAACAAAATAAATATAAGAAATGCTAATCGTCTAGAATTCACTTTGTTATTATAGTAAATAAATATAATATATTGTGTATATAAATAACAAAATTCATGGATATATACAAAATAGTTTCTTCGTATTCTATATACGTAAAAGCATAAATATAAAGAAAATGGATTTAAGTAACTGTTAACCTCATATCTCACTCTTTGGAAAAGTTTGGCTTTATTGTCGAGGACAGTCAGTGAATGGCTAGGCTTTTGGTCACCATTGAAGATGAAAGATATGTCACCCCTCTCCCACCTCATATCATTAAAATCTACAAGAGTCGTGTCCATCCTAATTGAAGCTCCACTTTTATGGATCTTACATATATCTGACGGCAATACTCTTGAAACTAGCGGCACTGAAAACACAAACAAATTTACAAATTTACAAATTTATATTGGCTGAAAGACAGAAAAAAATATCAAGAATATGCATAATATTCAGAATAAAAGCTCCGTAAGTTACTTGACCGAATCAGACATTAATAGCAGAATTTTTGACAAACTCCTCCTTCTCAAGGGTCTTTTCTTAGCAAGAATATTAACAACTATATACAAATTTTTTTGTTTGCTTATATATTAATTTTTCACAAATATTTTTAAGTATATACAATTTTTGATAAAACAAAAAAAATTAAAAATGATAAACTATAAGTTATTTATAATGTTAAGTTTTAAATGACAAAAAGATAAATTTGGCCATATACTTGTATTTTTTTTATCTTCAGAAAATAAAATATACATAAGTCAACACAAATGAGAAGTGTAAAGGAAATAAAATATTCAGTTCAACATCATTAATAGAAAATCACATAAAAGCGAAAAAACATAATATTACGAAAGAGTGCTACAAAAAAAATTATGCCATAATCATAGAAACAAATATTCCGATTGTCACTATTCACCTTTCCAGGTGCATACACTATGATAAATAACGTGATTCTGCAATGAATTAAAGATCGAAAGAAATGCGTGAGAAACTCACCCCAACTCTGAAAATCCCATTTTAATTCCATATAAAAATCACCCATTTGATGCAACGCAGCAACTAAATTCGGCCTCCTTTCTTCCATTTGCTCTCTCGCTTGTTGCTTCAATTTACGTAATAAAGATGATACTACAAACAAAATTTTAAATGGATCTTCAACTCCTTCCGATCTGTATAATTCTCATCTCATTCTCATTCTCATCAAAATAAGTAGCGTATTAAATCCATATTTGTAAATTGCATTTTATACGAACTGGTTTGTCTATCTCCATAACTGATTGCTTCGGCCAATGGACTCCAACCAGCCAGATTCTTCACCTTTACAGATGCCCCATGTGCAAGCAGTAATTGAACACATTCTGCAACGTAACAAAACAAAGTATATGTTTCATCTACTCCAACTGGAAAATTACTTTTAATATTTTGTGTCATTAGTTTAAACGGAGCACTTGGATGAAGAACATTAACATTTGAATTTTTCAGATAAGTAATCAGAATATTCTGCAGAATATTCCACAAATACTTCAAATGCTCTAATACGATGAAATAAGATAGAAGTATCCGTACCTTTCCTTCCTAACATCACAGCCAAATGCAAAGGTGTATTTCCTGCAACAAAAGACAGGCTAGAGTTAGTTGTTCAGCTTCGTTATACTTGTCATCCTCAAAGAGTTGAGTAATTCTCATTGTCTTTACTTCTACATGCGAATAAGAGATATTTGGAACGGAAGATATTTGAAATGGAATTAACGCTCCAATTTTAAAGCGAACCTTGTTTATCCTTTTCGGTAATGTCGTGTGTCCTAATCAAGATGTTCAGCGTCTTCACGTCCCCTTGAAATATACATCTGTGAAGCGGATACTTCTCGCTCTCCTGCGCCATGATCATCGGCATCTGAGATCCCTATGCGTTACAAGTTACAACAGCGGAGCAACTGAACCCGAGATTCTCGACGTTCCGTACTACAGTGCATTCCATGCGTGACATCGACGTGGACCATCACGTATCGCGCTGACATTACCAGGCATCACAGCGCACCAGGCAGGTATCGCCTCCCGGCGAGCTTGCGACTCGACATGTTGACTCACTCTTGTTGATACTTTTTACATAACTGTCACACTTCCTTCTCTCTTTCTCTCTTTATATCTTATCTAACTGTATCGGCGCTTCCTTACGTTGAACAACAATACCTCTTTAAGCTCGAACTTCCGTGCGTCCGCGGAACTCGCATTCAACATTATGATCAATTATGACCGTGCTAAGCCGTGCTCGCGCAAAATATATGTATGTACGCATGTGTGTGTGTATACTTTGAGGCCTAACCGCTTCCCAGACTTCCCAGGCAGGATTATCAACTTGGCAGCGTATCGCGGCGCGATATGGACGGCTGATCGGCTGATGACAGATCGCGATCTCAATCGCGAGCCCCGTTACATTCGTTCGCGCTGGCGGCACGCATACGCGGCATACGCATCCGTCCCGAAGGACGCGCCTGGGAATGGGAAATAGCGAGCGATCGTGCGACCGTGTCGAGGGAACGCGAGTCGCTCAACGGAGAGGTGACTTCCCACACTTCCCAGGCAAGGTGTTCGGCTCATAATATGGCGTTCACTCACTCAACGACGAACATTCGGCATTCGGCGCGCGACAGCGCGATTAACGAGTTTCTGCCTTCCGGGATTCCGGGACGCACGCGAGAATGGGTTTGTATGTTCGCAGACGGGCCCGTAAACGGCGACCACACACCACACCGGCATTTGCCGTGGGAGTCGTGGCCCTCGGCCTCGGGTCGTCCTCGGGTCTCGGGTCTCGCTCTCTCGGATACGAAAATCCCCCGTTCGATATCGCCGCCTACACTCATTTTAAGACAGACCTTCGCCTCAATCGCCTCTCGGCGCCGTCGGTAAAATTGCTGCCGATGCTGAAGTCGTGTCGTAATTTCAGCCATCAAGATTACATTTACATATGGATTGTTTACATATGTAAATTACTATAAATTGAATGATTAATTAAGTAATTTATTGATTTCTTTGAACTGTATTTTTTTTGCAACAGTTCTACAGAAATAAAAAGTAATTTTTTAATTATATACTGAGCTCTTTACAGTTTACGCTTGCAATAAATATGCATAATATTTTTATTTTTTTTTTACAGGTATAAAATAAAAATCTTGAAAACGATTGTTAAAACTTTTCGTGGCATCCTAAAAATTGTGCTCAAATTTCAATAATAGCAACTAAAAATAAAATTGCAAATAAAACACGATTTCTCAATATTTCTGATGAAATATAAATGTTCGATGATCCATGTAAATATGACATATAAACATATATAGTTTACATTGCATACATGTGTAGATTATGAAGAGAATAAAGAGGACGAATCACCTATAGAAATATAGATTATTATTCTTCCATTTCATGATTGATTTGAACAAAATGTACATATTGTAAAAGCCGCAATTAACAGTTTTAATTAATTAATTTTCTCGCTTTCAATGTAAACTGCATGAAAGGTAAAAGTGACGATTAAAATATTGCATAGTAAAATATTATATATATAGTTTAATAATAATTATTATTATCTTACGGTTTTTGTTACTTACATTCTTTAATACAATAATACTTTCTTACAACATTACATGAGATTATATTATCCTATCCTGAACGCATAATCGTAATAATAGACGTAAAAGAAAAAGTAATTCGTATTGCCACGTGCACAAATGACTTTTACATAGCAATACTTAATAATGAAAAAATATGAGCTCTGCATAATCAAAATAACTCAATATTTGACAGAGGTGTGATTTCTTTAAATGTAATTAGGACATACATGTCTCCACTACTGGATGTAATGTTGATCGAATGCCGCAATTAAATATGAAATTGTCCAATCCGCGCTCATGAACTTTCCATTAGTCTCCAGTTATGTCATCAGGAGTGCGAGGCTACGCGCGATTAAGCGCACGGTTACCCAGCCGGTTATTCATTATGACACACAGGAAATATGACACTAGATCTGTCAAGCGTATTATGAAATTGGATTGCACCGAGATGTTATTACGAATGCTATCTGATGCATACTAATAAATACCAGAAGATCATTACAAACATAATATACAATTATATTGCGCCCTTCCGGAAATTGGGAAAAAGATATATGATTTTCTTAAACGATAAAATAACAAATATGATAAACTGCACTGTGAAATTCAATTAATTCACTATACTAAAAAGCTTTAAATTCAGTTTAATTTTTTTAAACGATAGATTCGGTAGTTTCGGTATCGTTGCGCAGCTTTTTTTACCATATATATAATAGTACCTGCGCAACGATACCGAAACTGTCGTTAAGGAGTCACCAGAATCTCGCTACTGGCCCTGTAATATCGGAAATGGTGCTAATAATGTCTATTTAAACAGGATAATTATTTTAAGCGGAACGTTTAAATTTTTGTCAAAAGTGATGGAAATATTTAGTGGAAATATTTTGAAATAATTCGTTTTCTTCCCCAGCCAGAAATGATTAGTCAAATTGACGTCGATTTGATATTGATCCATCGAGGAACGGTCGCGTCGAATACTGGTTGATATTTTAATTGCGCAATTAAAGGCTATTGCACGTAACAAATAAAGTTTTAGTTGTAACCATAAGGCTGTAAGAAAATTAACCAATCACAATCGGTTATTCTCCTTGCGGTCGAAGAATAATCGAGTGTAATTGATTTATTTAATTAGCGTGATAAATTTTCTTATGGCCTTACGGTTACGACTAAAACTTTATTACGTGCACTGCAAAACTTTATACATAAAAATAATTATAACGATGTCGAAGATGCCAAAAATATGTATTAACCAGTATTCGATATCGACTGTTCATCGACACATTGTCATCATCGACTTCAATTGAATTCTAATACTAATTATTTCAGGGTGGGTCATAAATTGATTTACATATATATATACAATACTTTTTAGACATTTATAAGCTTGCCTGTTCTGTCATGGCTGGCTTTATACGTATTGTGATGCGTAAACAGAAAAAAATATATATGTATATGTAAATTTATGTTATATTTAAATAAAGATGTCTCGATAAAGATACAGTATTTGCTTTTCCCAGGTTTTTTATGGTCCTTAAGAGCGAATTTCTCGTTGCGTAAGTTGCAACGAGATAAGTGATATTTTTTTCTAACGGTGCGGAGATATAACTCATCGCTATATATAAACACGAATTAATAACTCATCAGGTTATTACGTACTTAGCAAAAAAAAATATGCTGATACCTCTGAGCAGAATAACGTGCCATCTTCCTAGTATATGTAATACTAAGCATTTGATAAACATTGTAATTAGATGACAAGGCAAAAGAAGAGAATAAAAGTATATAAACAGATTTTAATTGCGACGCAGCGCGCTACACAAACCATAGCGCCGTATCAACATATTTAATAATATAATAATTGTTTTTTAATATATGGGCTATTACAATTATATTAATTTAAAAATATTATCCAAATATCAATATGTTACATTTCCGTCCGCGTATTTATAATTGTTGAAATTTTGACTTACTTCCGTGAACTGAAGGGATATATCTCTTTTATTCCATGATACGAGACATGTTCAAATTTAAACGAGACTTTTCTTCTCACTCAAAGAAATCTTTACTAAAATCTGTAGATATTACATTTTAAAAGATATACAAAAAAAATTGCAAAAAATATGTATATAAACCAGTAACGAAAACAAATTTATTTATTTCTGTGGCTAAAAGTTTATTGAAGAAACTAAAGTCCAAATTTTTAACACTGCGCAGACACCGTGGGCCTTTTAAGGCACAGTCGATTTTTCGTATTTTACAGTTTTCTCCTGACGTTTTAACACACTTAAAAAACAATTGCAACAGTCCCGGTCTTATATAAGTATAGAAATCACTTTTGAAACCTTAAAGATGATACACGAATTGTTATAGATTTTTTGTAACACAGAAACGCTTTCAAAAATCTTTTTAGATTTAAAAGTCTCAGGGTGTCCAGGTGAGTGCTCCAAAAACACGGTGTCTGCGCAATGTTAAATTTAAAAATAATAATAGTAATATTAAATTAAAAATAATATCAACGGAGTGTTAAAAATTATAAAATGCTTGTACGAGAAACTTCGATGCGTAAACTGTTCAAAAAGTTTTAATCAACTTGGAAATAATTCCATTCTTTTGTTTGTGGCAACAATACGTGTAGGATTGATACGCCTATGTGTGTTTTAGAGCTTCTATTATACTAAAACGGCCAACGTATTTATTTAGTACTCAGCGAGATGAGAAGGCGCGAGGTTGCGAGTTCGGATTACACAACGTATCATTATCAAGATTTTGTGTGCTCAAAGCGCTTAAATCAGCGGAAATCTTGTGCTGTTTGCAAAATTAGTTTAACAATGAGATATTATATAAAATCTCGAGTGTGTTTGTGTGTGTGTAATCTGATAAATGAGTGAATATAATAATGAAAACATCATTTATATCCATTTATATCCATTTATATCCATTTATATTTCTGAAGAAGGAAAATGCGAGAGAGGTAGACGGGTTAATTATCGCCTGCATAGAAAACAACGCGAATGGAAGTAGACAATGAAAACTTTGAAAAGAAGCAAGAATTTGCGCAACTGATGATTACTGATTTGTCCAAATAATTTCTGCAAAAATGATTCTTTCTTAATATTGGCAACTTAGTGTAGAGAAATGTGTTTAGGAATGGAAATATAATAGACATGGAAATATTTTGCAGAGAAATAAAGTTTCGCAAAGGTTAAACATCACGTATATCCGCATTCCGTATGAGTATTCAAATTAAGGGGCTTCCCTAGTGTGACAGGTGACAGCCTAGGGTCTATAAAAGGAATGATTTTTAAAAGGAAAACGACAAAGTCAATTGATGAACAACTTTTCCCACATATTTTACTATATTTCAAGAGTGCATACAAATTTTTTCAAAATATATCTGTTATTAAGCCCGTGCCAGCCATTTTTTTAAAGTGCCGCGAAAAAACGGTGACCACGATTGCAGCCGTTGTACGATGTTATCTGAAACAAAAAAGCAAAAGGATTTTTAATCTACTTGAGTGTGGCTATCGTCTGAACCAGAATCATGAAAAAATATTGAAAATTTAAAAAATTATAGCGATTATAATTATTTTCGTCTTTTTTAGCAGACGTTTTTTAGCTATAATTTTTTAAATTTTCAATATTTTTTCATGATTCTGCTTCAAACGATAGCCACACTCAAGTAGATCAAGAATCCTTTTGCTTTTTTGTTTCAGATAACTACAACGGCTGCAATAGTAATCACTGTTTTTTCACGGCGCTTCAAAAAAATGGCTGGCACGGGCTTTAATAACAGATATAAAATTTTGAAAAAATTTGTATGCACTCTTGAAATATAGTAAAATATGTGGGAAAAGTTGGTCATCACGTGGCTTTGTCAGTTTCCTTTTAAAAATCATTCATTTTTAGGCCTTGTCACACTAGGGAAGCCTCTTAAATATAATTTGATGCATAATTAAACATCGTACATCAATATCATATACAAACAACAATTGTAAAAAATATCTTATATATAAACCAAGCAACAACGATAAAAACAAATTTGTTTATTTTTGTGTTTAAGTTATAATTAAACGAATCTAGAATGTAAACTGGTTTAACGAGTGGTGTGTTTTTCACCTATAAATTATATGCAAAATGTAGGTCGACTTCGACCAAACTGTGACTTAATTGATTAATATAATCGATAGATTTGCTTAAATCAAAATTTTATTTACCTATATAATTTGTTGTTTCTAATCTAGTTTTCATCTCCATTGAGTTAAACAACAAAAGATTTGTTATTCTATGTTAAAAAATACATCAAAACAGGTATTGCTTGATGGTTATTTGCCGATTACGTATACCTATTCGTTATACATCTGCAGTAACGAACACAAATACTGGCTAAGTCCATCTACTATTATTTTTTATTTAATTATTTATATTTTATTTAAAGTATATAAATATGAAATAGACAATAAAATACGTATCCTAAAATGCTGGGATTTTATTATAAGTTGATATTTTTTTATTATCTATATTCTATTTATTTTTTGTTAATTTCTTACACATATCATTTTTTACGAAGAAAAATAGCCCCTTTAATTTATTTGATCACACATGCCGCTAATGCACTGATTGTATCATTTAGTGTATCAATGGTACGTGTCATTGTGAAGATCGATAATAAAAAATGCGGATATAAATACACGTTTGTACGCATAACATATGCTGTATTTGTTTCAAAAAAATGTTATATCAGATATTAACATTTAATTTCCTGTAGTCGAGCAAAAATTAATGTACACAAAGCGTGTAAAAATGTCGACTTGATGCCGGCATCAAGGAAAAAAATGTGCTGATATAACAAACATCTTTTCTCACTCTAATGCAGAAAATCCGTACAATTCAAAGAAGAACATATAGTTTTTTCTTGTAAATTTAAATATAAAAAATCGGATAACGTTTAATATCTGAACATCGAAAAAATAATTTTGAGTATCTCCTTCAAATACCAGCCTTCGAATACTCATGCGAGATGTAAT
Organism: Temnothorax longispinosus; assembly: GCF_030848805.1. Classification (NCBI taxonomy): domain Eukaryota; kingdom Metazoa; phylum Arthropoda; class Insecta; order Hymenoptera; family Formicidae; genus Temnothorax; species Temnothorax longispinosus. Next base: position 16,587,752 of record NC_092368.1, read on the forward strand.
AATACCGTATTACGTAAATATTACACGTACCGTTAAAAAAAAATAAAACACAGGTTGTTTGTTTGACCTAAATTTTTAAGGGCCAGTTTCACCAACCTCGATCAACTGCAGTAACCTTCGATTAAACTCACTCTTTGTCTCTTTCTGATTGTTCCCCTTAGAAAGAGACGAAGAGTGAGTTTGATCGAAGGTTACACTTAATTCAGAGATATAGTGATGAAATCGGCCCTTAAAATGATTATTCAGTCAATGACCAACTATTTCCGATTTACTTAGCCTTGATAAAAGACTATTGACTAAATGTCAGATGAGCTGTCGCAAAACTTCACACGACCCTGAGGATCCGTATAAATGTCTGATTAGTAGTAAGACTGAGATATGTCTGCATATATATATATGTCTGAGCTGTTCGTTGCTTACAGTTTCAACTTATCCGCCGTATGTGACAGTTAACGTTTTTAGACTTTAGTAAAATTATAACATATAATTTGTTTTCAGAAATCAAATAATATAAGTAGTACTGAAAATGTGTCTCTCTAGTTTTTGACTGCTAATTTAAGGTGTTTAACATGAATACATACACACACAATAGTAAGTACATTAATATAAAACGTATGTAAAAAATGACGGACTCTATATAAGCAATAGGAACATACAAAATTATTTGAAATTATTATTTCCTATTTTAAAAATTTGTGATACAAACAGATCGACATTTTTTATATATAATATATAATATAAATATATAAATGTTGTTAATAATTTAATACACAATCAATCTAAACTTTGATATAAATTAAGAAAATTCACTGCTTGGAAGATCAAAAAGATAAGGAAATATCTATTATAAAACCTACAAAAGGACAATAGGATAAAAAATAATCAGACAAATCTTGCCTTACGAATTTTTGTCTTTAAATTGCATTGTTTGTTTAACATTTAAATATATTTTTATTTTATAAACGTTACAAAATCAGAAAAATAAAAGTATAAAAAAGTGATACGCGCTCATACACACACTCATATATATATACATCCGCCCACGCAATCAAACCCGTATATATATATATATATATGTTAATATTTTATGTTATTCCGAAATACGTCACAATAATATATAAAATATTTTTTGAACTATTAATCTTTTTACAACTCTATTTTAGTACTTTATTTACATGCAAAGCAGCTAGAGAAACTATATAAAAAGGTCATACGATTCCATTTAGAAGAATATCGGTGACATAAATTTTATAAAAAATATACAAAGATTTTATTGCACACATTGCATTTTTCTCGTTAAACTGTGAACTTTTATTTAAAACATTTACAAAAAAAATAATTTTTAAGATGATCATGAGATGGTTGTTTTGCATAAATTTTTTTATTTTTAATGTATAATTATGTATTTTTTCAATATATTATATATGTATATATAAAAATTATAAAAAAAGTAATTCAAGATATTAACAAACATTAAGATGTAAAAACACAATTGGAAAAAAAATTAATTTTGCAAAAAAGTTGACTGTGCAAATTAACTTGACCTTATTTGATATTTAATTGATCTCATAGACTTTAAATGCTTTATTTAAAAAATTAGATTGAGATCATTTTAATTCAAATCTCATCTACAAACTTTAAAAATAAAGCGCTTCATAAACTGTGCATAATTATACATCGTGTTGCGGTTTTTATTGCAGTATATCACTTTTCGCCTACCTGCTCTCACCTCCCAATTTATCTTCACGCAAATTCCTGTTCTGCATATTAAAATTTCATAACCACGCATAATTCAACAACGATTAAGAAATATAGATTAGGTATCCAGTTATTCAGTTACGTTTTTTTTATGTGAAAATAGGTGGTTCTCGAGTTGGTTCCCTTGATTACACTTTAAATTGTTTAATAAGCCATTAAAGTACACATACCGAAAATACTTGCAAAACATTTGAGATTAATAATTAATTTTTTAAGTAATTTGTGAAAAAATTATAATCGATAAAAATTTAATGTTAAAATATCGAAATATTAATACATAACTTAGTAATCTAATAAAATAATGAATTAAAAACAAGCCTTTGGTTTTTGCAAAGTGATCGAGCTTTAGTCAATCAAACAGATAACAAAACTTTATAATTTCTTTTAAACAAACTTTATAAATTTTATAAACTCTAATTACATTATTAAATTAATTACTAAATATTTGATGCCAAAAATTAAAAAGTAAAACGACTTAACATTAAAAAAATTTTTTTTTTATATATTAAAGAAAGATTAACTAATTGTCAAGTAATTAATGAATAAACTAATATTAATTGCATTTGTAGGTTTCTTGAAATGCAAACGAAGAGATGCCATAGAACTTATGTCAAATAATATTCTTTGATATTGTTGGCACTTACAAGTTGTAGTTTACAATTGCGAGTATCGACAATATAATGAGAATGAACGTGAAACTTGTTTTCCTCATACTTACGCTTACTGTAGTTTTGCTAGAGGCAAAACTAAGTTATTGGTTAGATCTACCATTCTCTCGGAAAGCAATAATCAACTATCTATTTCCTAAGGATCCCGGTATAATAAGAGTAAGGAATCCAGATGAAGTCATAACACGAGTGAACAATGTAACCACATTGGATTTTGTAAGTGTATCGAGATTGTCTTTTAATATTTTGTCCCATTAAAAGCACACTTGAAAAAATAATGGCGTAATTAGAAGGTTAATTTATTTAGAGTATTTAGACGAAAGAATCTTGTTGATACACAAAAATAACTTGCTGTGTTAACAATCGTATATAGTTATAACCAATATAGCAATATAGTAGCAGTACAGTTATCAAGATTCTTTTGTTCAAACAACAAAAATATTGAATAAAATAATATACTGTCTACAAAATAAGAAATGTTTCAACTTTATTTTGAATTGTATAGGATGTTTAAAAAACATTTCAAGACCTATTATTAGAGGATTGATAGTATTTACCAAACTAGTAAGTAAAAAGAAGTTAAATTAACCTGAATCGAAAAATTAATTAATTAAAACATTAATTTCTATGATAGAGAGATAGAAACGATTTTTGTTTTGACAATGTGCATTAGTTGTATAAAATATGAATTTTTTTGCATAAACAAATTTCTCTTGTAATTTTATATAACAAATATTACGATAGAATCGTTAAAAAATCTTGAACTCTTATTTTTTTACGTTCACACATGTCTATGTACGCAGATCGGTTTAGTACAAAGATACGGTTACCCTGCCGAGGAGCATTACGTCACAACGGAAGATGGTTATAACTTGGTGATACATAGAATATCAGGAAGTCCTTTATCTAACAGTCAACAAAGAAGAAAAGTTGTGTTCCTTCAACATGGTATTGTGTGTACATCTGATTGCTGGGTGTCGATCGGCGCTGGCAAAGACCTTGGTGAGTGACCTTTAAACTGGCGTCTGGCGTCAATATACATAATGCATTAGCAATGTCACCATTAAATATGTTAATCAGATTCAGAATTATTTTCTCTAAGTAGCGATATAAACTTCGTGAAACATTTTATATATTTCACCTTCTGCGCATCCTAAAATTCGTATGGATCTTCTCGATTGCAGCACACCGAACGATTCTATTTTTGGATGTGCGAAAAGTGAAATACAAATTGACGTAGAAATTAAGAGAATTATCATATTAACATTATAAGCCGTGGAATTTTCAATATTTGAGTTCACAGTTCTGGACACGGTATAGGATAGCTATGTATATTTACACACGCACGTACATGTCCATCAAGTTGGGATTAAAGTTGAGAATTACGATCAATATGTTCACCTTGACCTCATTTCTTTATACCTATAATGGCAAAAGTAAGACCGCTTAGACAGTGAAAGTTTTAACGACTATTTACAACAAAAAACGGATCAAGAACAACCAGTTGAAACAGAAAATAAAAGTAATTAAAGTTCAAGTAAACAATTTTGCAAGTTTAATTAATCAATCTCATTAGATCAATTTCATTAGAAGAATCTTGTTGTATTATCTTATAAAATTTGACAAATTTTGTTAAATTAAGAAAAATAATAAATGACACTTTGTTACATCTTAATAAAGCACGATAAATTTAATAAAAACTAATTAAATAAATCAATGAACTATTTTCTTCAATAAAATTTGTCGATTCACGTAATATCAAAGAATTTATTATCACATGCTTAATAAAAATATATTTATTATGTTGGCAAGATTATTGTATTAAATTAACTCTATATTTTATTGTATCTTTTTAATATTTTAATTACATATTTTAAAAATAAGTTTATTTTATATGAATAAAAGAGTTTTATTAATTGTACGATTTTTTTTGTTAAAATTTTTTGAAGTAACAAAATATCTTTTTTTTGGAAAAACTATAATGCTTACCAAAATAAATAAAAAATGTTTAATAAAACATTTAACATTGATATATACCTTGAGGAAAAAAAGCAATTACGTTTTTATCCGAAAGAATGACTATTAAGATGATAAGAGAAGATAATTATGCATTATTATTTTGTGTTATAGCATTTTTATTAGCTGATCAAGGATATGATGTATGGGTTGGAAATATCAGGGGAAATTCTTATTGCAGATCACATGTAAAACTGTCTCCACGAAATAGAGACTTTTGGCAATTTAGGTAAATTTTATTTTATATATAAGAACCATTTTAAAGAAATATTCTTCATTAATTTCAACTTTTTTGTTTATTTAAATAGCTTTTAATTATTTATATTTATTTCTTTTATTTCTTTAATTGTATTAAATTCAAGCCAGATTTCACCTATTTTTAATTAAAATCAATTTTTCCATAATAAAAAATATAAAGATTTATAATATTGTACATATTTATATAGATATACATTAAATATCTCGATATTCTTATTAAGACAAAATTTATTCTAATTGAATTGAAAAATTTGTAATTAAAAGAATATTTGTTTCTTTTGCAATATTAAAGACTGATCTACAATGTGCTCTTTGCTTTCTATTTTTTGCTCTTAACCTCTTTGCGACTATCTCGTATTTCGCAATTCCGTCGCGTAACGTGATGTTTCTTGTCTCTTCTGAAGTTCGTCAATTTTTATCTTAGGCGACAGAGAACAAAAAACATCGCGTTACGCGACGCAATTGCGAAATACGGGATAGTCACAAACAGGTTAAGAGCAAAAAACAGAAAGCAAAGAGCACATTGTAGATCAGGCTTAAAAGGTAGTAAAAACGAAAGTAATATTTAATTTTATTGTTTAGCTATCACGAGATAGGAACTAGAGATCTACCATCTATGATCGATTATGTACTCAGTCACACAAAACAAAAGACTTTACGCTACGTCGGTCATTCGATGGGAACTACCGTATTATTTGTTTTACTATCTATGAAACCCGAATACAATGCAAAAATAAAATTAGGTATTCTTCTTGCTCCGGTAGCCTATTGGAAAGAAATATCTCCCGCAATGGAACATATTCGTCCTAAAATACCAAAGTTTAAGGTAAAGTGATATCAAGATCGATCGTGTTTTAAATAAAGTACAAATTTTATATATACATTTATTATTGTTTATTAGGAATTTCTCGATTTCAATGAAATATATGAATTAGCTTCCTTATCATCAACAACCATCACGATTGGAAGAACACTGTGCAGAGATGGAGCAATTACCCAACCTATCTGCATTGCAATATTATTTCTCTTCTCCGGATCCGGTCCAGCACAACTTAACACTGTACATTATATATCTCTAATTTAGCACGATTTTTATATACAACAAAATTGTTTTTAATGAAGTCACTCGTTACAGACAGTATTACCGGAAATATTATCGTATTATCCGAGCGGCGCTTCCGTGAACACGGTATATCATCTTTACCAAAATATAATTACACGTGAGTATTCCCCCCCCCTTCAGAAATATGACAATATAATATATTATGTTAATTATGAAGAAAGAGATGTTGGGTTAAATCGAATCTAAAATCTTATTATTATCTTTATTAATAATAAAATAACTATCCCAGTAGTGATTCTTTTAAGCACATTATTATTCACGACGTAATCACTTTACGTTTCTCTAAATAAAAATTAAAATTTTTACTTATCATTTTAATTACACATTTATGTGAAATAATTTATATTGATTGCTGCAGAGAAATTTCAAACCTTTGATTATGGATACTTCGGTAATTACAAGCACTACGGGCAGCCAACACCCCTACCGTATAATCTTGAAAAAGTTACTGCGCCCTTGGCTTTATTTTACGGCGCTAATGATTTACTTGCTTTAAAAACGGTAAGCTCACTTTTGATTCTTATATATATACAAAAACAACATTTGACTAAAAAATATATATAAAAAAGAAAGAAAGTAAAATTTTATAAGTTATACGTAGACAAAACTTTATCTACGTCATACGAGCTATTTACTTGCAATTAGATAAAAAAAGATCGAAAATATAATTTCTTTAAAAATAATTTAAAATGACCTCGAATTTTTTAATTAAATCGTATGATTTCCTTTTTATAATGTAATACGAAATATCTTTCTCTGCTTTCTTCCTCCCACCTTCTCTTTCTCTCTCTTCCATCCTCTCATTCTCTCTTCTTCTCTTTTCTTTCTCCCCCCTCTCTTATTTCTTCAGCTCATATTATTATTTATGTATATACATATATGTAAGCCGAAAACGGCTTTTAAGAGATAAGATAATTGCTTATATTTCTCAAATTATTATTATTAATTTTATTGTTTCTCATATTCTCTTTTCTCAGAATGTCCTCGAGACATATAAGCATCTACAGCCGAACGTTATTCTGCTGGAGGAAAATCCGTATAAAATGTTGACCCATTTCGATTTCTTATGGGCCATTGATGCAAAAGCTCTTGTATTCGACCGTATAATACAAGTATTTCAGGACTTTGATATGTGGCGGGCATGGACAAACGATGAATTACATATCTGATACTTTCTTCTTGTTAAAAAAATTTATTTACTTTCAGATTAAGTATAAAGACCTATCTCGATAGAAAAACTAATAATATTAAATTACTGGCCAGAAAATGCTACAAATTAATTTTTTTTCAACATAATTCAACATAATAACTACTCTTACTTTATTATGTAAAATTCTAACATGTATATATCGACTGAATATATTATTGTTACTAATAATTTTTTTCTATTTTGATTGTAGATATATATCTTTAAATGTACTATTGTAAGTATTCGTAAATATTTTTAAATATTTTATCTATTGCGTGAATATTTGTAATCTCATTATTATTCGTTTTTTGTTATTGAACTTTGTATACCCATTTTATTACAATACATAAATACTTCTGTTTCAATTCCGACTTATGTCACTGCTAATTAATTAGTGTTTGCATTGATTGAAAATTCTAAAATAATCATTGTGAATTAGTTACATTATTAGTGAAAATGTTATATTAACGCATCGATAAATAATTAAAATTTATAATTTGTTTTGTTATAATTTACAGTAAACCACATGTGTAAGGACTTTAGTAAAAACTTGCAGATTCTAGGAAGAATGACCTGCGGCAGCAATCAAGTTAATTTTCTCAATTGTTTTAATAATCACTCATACATATATCTACCTATACATGTACAATTTGCATATATAATATACAAACAATAAATATTATTGCTCTTTGTTTAGCGTTTATTTTTATTTTTGTGGAATAATATGTCATGGCAACGCGAACGGATATGACACTCATATAGTGTCGATATTAACAGTAAAACGATATCATTGCTTCAACATTTCTGGAACGGCGTTATGCATTATGTACAGTGTGACGCGTACAACTAATGTTTCAAAAGTTACGTTCCTTTCGATTGAAGCTACAGTCTCTCATCTAAACCAAACTGGCAGTACCGATATTAATGACGACGTTGTCGGCATTTCGCTCGTAAACCGTTAGATCGTGTCGCCTTGGTTGTTCCAATAAGGCAGCGAGTTGTTCCCCACTCGTGAATGATCCTGTCGAAGGTGACAAGATCACGTCACATTCCAGTTGACCTGCACAGAGATGAAACAGAAACGATATTCTATGTAGTATTGTGTTTTTGTTTTAGAAAGAGAGCGTTGATGTATCAATCTTAAATAACAAGAAAAAATTCCAATTAATTTAGAAATTTTTATCAATTTAGAACCAATCTGTTAAATGAATGTTTGAGATAGATATATACGTTTTATCGCTTATCTAAACTACTGCTGCATTGTCTTTTTATATTTACCCGACAACGAGGGCGACGCGCCTTTGCTGGAACCGTACATGCGGGTGCTGTATCCAGAATCATTATGGGTGTCGTGCAGAGGCGGTGTCGGACTGTACACAGGGTTACGTGATCTGTACGGCATTCTCGCGATACTGTCGTAAGGCACGTCTTTGGAAATGGCCTTCATACAGTTCATCTCTTTGTACGTTTTCGATTGTTCAACGTCGTCATCTTCCCCTTCGCTGCTCTCGCTTTCGTTATCTGCGACATTAATGTCGATTAGGATAGATTATTCGAATCAGGAATGCGTCGAATCAAATTGCGCATCAAGAGCAGCGTGAAAAGTCGACATGTGTTTAAAAAAAAAAAACATTTTATAATATTTATTTTTTAAATTAAATCACGGTAAATTATTTTTTTCTCGCAGTTGTACCGATCTATGCTCAATTTTTATGACCTCGTTAACTCTAACGTAGTTTGTTATACAGGAAACGTTACATCACCTTGAGAATGTACCCTCTGATTTTGCGAGCACTTGGTATGTTCATCCAGACCGGCCTGTTCACTGCCTCCGGAGTGAATTCTTCGCCAACCATTATGCATATCAGGTACTTGCTGAAACCGCTTGATCATCTCGTGGACGCTGCGGCGACCGTTCCACTCCGTCATATTCCCGTCGCTAATCTTCTGGATCTTATTTTCATCCACGGACATGTTCATGCCGTGCATGTCATACGACACGCAACTCTTAAGAACAAGAGACAAATGGATTTATCTAATATATATTTTACTTTAAAGATAATTAATAAATTATTAAATGTATTAAAATTAGATATTATAAAAGGAAATTTTCATTGTTACAGGGTCTTTTTATTCTAACAGAACTAAACCATTAATGTACAATTATTGTTTTATTATTTATTTCATGAAAAAGCAGTAATTATTACAACGAACGGTAATATAGTTCAATCTTACTCTTTGTTGACGTCTCCCCTTCACAGGAACTGAGTCTGTCGGCGCTATGTCTAAGGACGAGGTTCCACCGTGCCTGATGGCTCCGTCGAACGTTTCGTTCAATTTCGGTGGGATGTCCAGCACTCTGAGCGCTGATTTAACTACTCCAGATCCCGAAGGCAGGTCTCTCATGGACGTACTGAGTCTAGGTATAGCCGGTATATCGAGATCATCTAGACTTCCACGATGAACTGGCGTTTCTCCGGGAATCTCGAAGCTGCGATCCTGCGGTCGGTCATCCAACAGATCCTCCAGCGATCTTGTTCTCGTCGGTAGTACCACCTCCGACTGATTGTAATTGGTTTTCGCTGGTCTCTCGCTATATCTACCTCTCCCACCTCGTTGCAGACGTTGCTGCAGATGCGAATACCTCTCGTCGCACCTGGAGCGCTCCTCCTGAACGCACCTAGTCAGCTCCGAGATTTGTCCCCTGGTCCTCCTCTCCAGATTGGCCACTTTCAGGTCCAGCTTCTCGTGAGCCTGATCGATGTGTGCTTTCAACTCGGCCTTGTCCCGTTCCAGCTTCGCCTCCATATGTCGGAAAAATGGGGCGCAATAACACGTATATCCGACGCCGACTGGACCCTTTCTGATATTACCCGCCAGATCCAAATAGTACTGCTCTCCCCGCCCTAAAGGGTCAGAGGGCAGCGAATCTAGACGAGGTTGAGGGAACGCTTCCGGATCCGGATAGTAATGGCAGCCATAGGGCGACCATTGCCGGCCCATGATAGCTTTTTCAAACCGGACTTTGTGCTGCTTGCTGTTGGATTTATACTTCTTCCGGTCTTTCTTCGAGCTGCTCCCGCCGCCACCGCTCCCGGTGCCACTTCCGGTCTTTTCTCGCTTTTTATCCGACTTCATTGCCTTACCTGGAAAATTAGCGAAGCAATAAAATATATGAAATAGTTAGTCAGTAATTTCGTACAAGCTATACTTGATGCGAACCAGATTCTTTGCAACACGCAATCACTAACGATCTATTCTATAATGATTTAATAATTAAACTTTATCCTCACCGTCGCCTATTTTGCCATCTATCGAGTCGCCCTCGCGGCTTTTGCTGCGCGTCCGGCTTTTACCGCGTGCCTTGGAAATAATTTCCAAGATTTCGGCATGATTCTTACGACGGGCAATATCCTTCGCCGTTTCACCTTGTTTATTCCGCAGACTTCGATCGCAACCGGCTTCCAGGAGAATGCGCGTCAATTTCCGGCGACCCATAGCTGCCGCTATGTGCAAAGCGGTGTCACCATTCTAGAAGGGACAAACAATTGGTGCAGAAAATAAATAACACGTTGTACAACTAACTGCAAAATTGTGACACTTTTATATACAATAAAACTTAAAAGTTCTTATTGAGCAACTTGAAAAGGCATAGAGAAAGAGCATAAAGAAGAATGATATTAAGAACAATATTACGATAAAAGAATTGCAATCCGTGATGAGCAACATTTGTAAGGAGCAACGAAAAATATATTATTTAATAAAAAATCTCATACTTTGTTTTGATCTGACACCTTGCACAGAGCTGAGATTAGTATACGCATTACGCCGGCATGGCCATAACGTGCCGAAGTATGAAGCGGAGTATCGCCATACTGAAATGAGTAAATTAAAGATTCAATTTCTTGAAGAATAAATATAATTCGCACGTAGCACCTTATAGAAAGAAAAATATCTTTTCTCTTTTACACTTTTGATTATTTCTATAATCAAAATTGCATCGAAATATTATCGCCTGCATGTTACAAACAAATAATCCTTGAAAATTTTATTATCGCTGTTAAACTGTTTATCATATTCCATATAATTAGAAATGTACTATCGTTTTATTCTCTGCATATTTATTACCATTTTGAATTATTATGTCTCTCTATATTTCTATGGAAACAAATTTACAAGACTATATCACTACATTTAGTCTCTGTTTTGGTTCTAAAGGTTTAGCTTCGTACAGTATTAACACTAAATCCCTCGCCTTTTACTCTTATCTTCCGATCCACGCGCCGATAGGCGCGATAGAGGGATTGAAAAAAAAAAGGAAAAGAATCGGTAGATCGCTCACGTTGTTCTGAAGATCGGGATTGCTGCCGGCTAGGAGGAGCTCTCGACAGCTTTGATTATGGCCGTTTTGACAGGCAAGGTGAAGCGGTGCAAATCCGGCGAGATTCCTGGCGTGCAGTGGGGCCCGTTGGGTCCCGAGGGCCTTCGCCAGAACCGCCACGGTCCGACTGTAACCACGCCATGATGCCTCGTGCAGTGCCGAGTTTCCATGCTGAAAACACGCAGACGTATATTCATCGACGGACGCTCGGTGCCCTGCCCAAACTACAAGGTGTCTCGGAAGAGGCGCGGATCAATCCCAGACGTGGAATTTACATAACTGTTTATATAATAATCCACGAATTTTTAATCGTAAAACCCCGTGTCAGCACGTTCCTCCGTTCTTCTAGCTATATATTTTTCAGAGAAAGGGAGACCTCAAATGGAGATTATTATCTCTATTTCCTATTGCAGAGGATAGATCCAAGAGTCACTAAAAGTCTATTCTGGATTCTGGTTATAACTTTCTTATTTTCTACTTTGCTCCTCTTGTTTCCGGAACAAACAAGTTAAGGTTTATAAAAATAATTGTACACATTTATTTTTTAAATCTATACATTAAAAAATTGCAATGTACTACCTGTATAATTAAACTACTGTATAATCTATAATATTAATTTCGAATAAAACTATACTGTTATTTTTTAATGGATTACATTTAGAAAACCGTGTGTATAAAATTGAAATCTCAAAATGTAAATTTTTCTCTCACTGTCTCTCCCCCTTCGCCAACATATTTCTCTTCATTAATTAGAAACTTTTTAAGTTTAAGGTCGCAGTCGGAATTCAATGAATTTGTAAAATTAACTTTTCTCTACGACACCCTGTATATCTTGAATACATGTATGAATATCTTCGACTTGTGTTTTACTTCATGTTTTGCGAATAGCAACGTGTAATATCCGTTAATAATGGTCGTTATCATTAGTAACTAGTAGCACGCACACTAGTCAGTCGAGAGTCAGGGCAGAGCAAAAGCGGCGTTAATTTATCTTTAGTATGTTTTCTGGGCATCCTATTATCTTTTTCATCGCAACCTCAACAGTTATCCCCGTCGGATGCTCTCATTTAGCGTTCAAATAGCACGATTTAATCTCAGTTTTTATTTATACAATATATAAGACGAACCAAAGATATTTTGCTTTATCTAAATTTTTTCTAGTTTACGAATAATCTTTAGGAAGTTGATCTCCATTTTGATTTCGAATCTTGGATTCAAAATTGTAAATAAAAATTTTTTATAACAATATTCATACGAATCAAATAGGTAGCTCGGCAAACTCAGAAATTTACAAATTTAAAGAAGCATGCTCGATATATGACTACCTATAAAATATTCCATACTGAAGAAATTCTTCAAAAAAAGAAAACATTCTTATTTTATGTTGTGTTTTTATATAACGTTGCATAACTTTTGTGATATGACGTATTATTGTTTAAAAGAAAATAATTCACTATTATAGGATAAAAAGTGATGGTAAATCAAGTACAGCGTTGTTACAGAGACGTCTAAGCTTAAGTCGCGGAATAACGTCTGTACTTAATTTTAAAACTATCTTACGACTTTAAAAACAACTCAATTTTCACCACTATTGTCATAATGTATAATCGGGGCAGCCCTCAATTCGTAATATCGGTTTCTGCGAAATTTATCGCGTCGCTAAATAGAAATCCCCATCGCGCATCGGTTCGCCAAATCGCCATGCGACTTCACAAAAGTCGCCATGACATGCCGCGCGCACAGCGCGCGGTCGCGCAGCTGGTGCTCACAGAACTGGTGTACGGTACACGGTGTAGCGCAACAAAGGAAAAAGGCGGACGAGGCAAAAGAGGATGACCGAGAGACTTACAACCGCTCGCCCATACTCGGCGAACAGTCGCTGGTCGATGAACCGTGCCATGCCACTCGCGACAGCATCGCCGCACACATTTAACACATACGTGCACAATGCTGCCCGGTATATAGGGTGTCTCGTTGGAAACTTACGAGAACACTTCACGTAACTTGATCGTGCTAATTATTTCTGTCTAAGAAAAGAGAATAAATTGGATAGCAGTAAATAATCAAAATGTCAAGTAAAGTTATATAATTTCTCCTATATGTAAAAAAAAATTTGATATCAGAAAAAATATTTAACATCTTATTTTAATAACCACACGTAGCTTGAAAAACACGAAAAATGTAGTACTTTATACGAAAATTTCCTGACTTTAGGTAAAGATAATTAAAAAATATATTAGTACGAGTTTCTTGTAGTTTAAATCAAGTTTCAACGGAAAGAGAAAGGTAACGGAAAAAGAGAGGGAAAAAAGTTTCAAAAAATTGCGAAGATAATTTTTTGTTCTAAATGAGTCTTATCTTTCTTCATTCTTCATTCTTATTTCCGTATAGCTCATTTCTTTTCTCCGATTGTACAAAAAAAGATAACGATGAGCTGGCGAAACGCCCGTATGATTCATCGTTAAGAATCTCTGTTACGGATTTAATCTCTTTATGATTTTAAATTACAACATAAATAAAATTTCTAAATGTGTGTGTCTCTTAATTAAATAATAATAAATTTTATAATATTTATAAAATCATTAATTACAAATTACTATTTTTAAAATCTTAAAAACTATTTTTAAAATTTATTTTAAATTTAAAATAAAAACAATTCAAAAGACAATCGATTTACTTCTCCACACAAACACACATCTATTGAAGTTTTAAAGTATTTTATATGTATATTAACAAATTATATTATTATTAAGAAGTTAATTACTTTTATTTTGAAGCTACTTGGGATATTATACATTGTGCGCATCGATTTCTACGCGTAATAAATACTAAAAACTAATTGGAACTATTAATTGTAACTGTAAATATCGCTGAAAATCATGAAAGCGGCAAGCATCAATAAGTGAATTTGTTTTTAGCACTTAGATGTCATATGTCAGGATGGCCGAGCGGTCTAAGGCGCCAGACTCAAGGTTATAACCTTACCCGTCCACGACGGGTCTGCCGGAGGCTTCTGGTCCTCTCTGAGGGCGTGGGTTCGAATCCCACTTCTGACAAATTTTTTTATATTATTTTTTTTTTCGTTATTTTTACATCGCGTTATCTTGATATCATTATCTTGTCATCCAAACGTCCCATTGTGACGAATAGCAGACAATTTCGAACGGCGCAAGTTCAAATCCCGCTAAGCAATTTTATTTTTTTATTTTATTTTATTTTATATTTCTATAGCTTTCATATTACGCATTACCACATAAAATATTATTACGCTTTCGATTATTTTTCATTGTTATATTTATATCTTTTAAAAAAACTACCTTACATTGCGGCAAATCGTATATGTGTATCTTCTCAATATCAATTCTTTCTTATACGTTTAAATTAAGATAATACACATTCATGTTTAAAAAAAAAAAGAAAGAAGTAATTTAGAAGATACGACTGAAAGGTTGATTGATGATGGATCAGTTATAAAATGTGAGTTTTTAATCACGCCGGTTAGATAACTGAGTTAAGCACCTAAATCGCTTAATCGCAGCGATACTGTTCAGACCATCCTGTTATTTTCCATCGCTTATAACACGACGAGCATGCAAGTCTGGTCAATAGATATTTAATAACGTCGATATTCAAGTACCACATGGTGAACACCGCTGTTCATTCAAGGTCACGCAGAGTAATAACGGATATCAAGTATCCAGGTACGTAACTACGCCGGTCGTGCGTACACCACGCGGTCGCACATTCGCGGGTATAAACGCTTCTCCCACGCGTACGTTCGCCGGGTATATCCGGCGGGACGTTGCCGCGTTGAGGAGCGTTTTAATGTATTCACCCCTCCTATGAGGAGGAGAATCGGACCGGGCATGCTAATTGCCCACGGAACAATAGTGGGATTCCTACGGCCGGGCATGCGATTCCCCGACCAGGTTGTATCGTACATCGGGAATAATTTCGTTTTATTTCAACCCACGTATGTGTATATATGCGCGCAACATGAGCGCGTATTCCCGGTGCTTTTTACGAGTCGTCTCGTGCCTATGTTCGATATCCAGCCGTGACGACCGAACGATAGTCGTACGCCGACGTACGCGCGAATAAAAGTATAATTTATTGTTCCGTTAAATTACGCCTATGCAATAAATTGTTCACTCGAAGAACATATGTTAATATCACGTGTAATTGTTGTCAATCTGCAATTATTGATTATTAATAAGAACATTAGAGTGGAAAACAAATGTAGAAAAATTTCTTCGTGAGAGTCCATATGATGATCAAGGAAAAAGTATAGTAACTTATAATTGCTTTTGCAAATTGCTAATAAATGTAGAATATAAAATAATATACTCATAAAAGATAAACGTCTTAGCAAAAATAATAACAACTTCTAATTATAAATGTAATTATCTCAAAACCATCATACTCAAAATCATAATTGTGATTTATTTGCGTTTAATAAAGAAATATTGATTTATACCTATATCATCCTGTATAATTTACAATTAACTGATCTAATGCTAGAAAGAAAAGAGAGATGTGAAATATACACGTTTTATGAAATTGTTAAATAATCTTTATATCTATTAGATATTTTATCAGTAAAAGTACGTCATTATTCGTCAACGAACACTTCTCTCCCCTTATAGTTAGTCATTGTTTAGTCATTGTGACAACAAATTATTTTCTCTTTTAATTTTTCTTGCTAAAGTAAGCACGAAGCACAGATGTTAATGTAAAAATAGATAACTATGTCAGGAATATTGGTTTTCATAAAAGTTGATCATAGGTCTTCATGTATAGGGTAACTACCCCTCACAGACCGTGTGGCCTAACGGATAAGGCGTCGGACTTCGGATCCGAAGATTGCAGGTTCGAATCCTGTCACGGTCGACATCTTTTTTATTTATTTTTTTTTTTAAGAAAGTACGACAAATCATACAAAGACACATATTACAAAGTGATGCGTGAAAATTATATATATATAAAAGAATAAATCTATTGTACACTGCCCGTCAATGATTCCTTTCCCGAGATAAAGGAGGAACATAGAAGTTCTAGTGATTTTTATAGAAGTATATCAATAGCGTCTCTAGTCCTCTATGTTCCTCCTTTACCTCAGGAAAGAAATCGTTGACGGGCAGTGTACTATATACGGAAATCGAAAACGGAAAGAACACGAGTTATATTTTGCGATATCAAATTGATAGCAAATGACAAATAATTATATGAATATATAATATACATAGATTATATACATCTTTTAGAATAATCGTACATTTTTTCACAATTACAGAATTTGTAATCTAAAGGCAATGTATAATGTATTCTTTCATAATAAACATTTAACACTGAATTACAATTAATACCAAATATTCAGTAAATTACAAGATGATTGTCATGAAAGAATAGAAAAAATGACAAACAAGAAAGATTATGCTAAAGAGAAAATAAAATCGAAATTGGTTAAGAAATACAGTCAATATAATTATCGTTAATACAGAGTTATTTTTATTTTAAATTATTGTAATTATTTAAAATTAATTTCAAAATTGTTAAATGTCGTCTTTCAAAGAACGGCAATAAATCAAGCTGACCGCAACGAGAAAAATTTCGGCAGTAATTAATTTCAATTTATTTAATTACCACGATCAATTCAGTTAGCAAACATGTAGATTTACTTGCGCGAAATTATTTTTGCGTAAAGAATACTCGCTATTTTCCCCTTCTATTCTATGCTTAGAAATATTCATCCCGCGGATTATTATATCCCGGAAATTCGATAAATGTTTATTCTTGAACTTTTTAAGCTGAAAAACTGTTAGTTTCTATATTCTAGAATATACGAAAATATTTAATAAAACCAAAATTTATGCAGCACTACTCACATCGTCAACGGCGCCAACGTCGACGCCCTGGAGCAACAGGATCTCACACACTTCCACATGACCACCTGCCGCGGCCAGCAATAGGGGCCCCCGGCCATTCTGAAACACGACAAGAATCCTGAATATCTTCGCGCGACCGTGCATGCTCGATAAAACTTACTAATTAAGAGCCGCGCACCGAAAATATTTGAAAATGAATCTCTTCTGATGGTAATGCCTGATAAAATTTCTTAATCAACTATATTTAATCCCTTTAGTACAAATTAACGTTGCACAGAAATTTCTTTTTTAAAGTTAAACCTTTTAATGCAAATTAAGCTTTCACGTAGCGATAATAAATTAACTTTTTCAGTTTTATTTTTATTCTGCATATACTTAACAAAAGATTAATTTTCTCACCATCTTTTTCATGACTTATTAATTCGCAATAACCATATTTCATTAATCAGAGCTTAAGTCAAAGATTCTACGAGTTATTTTAAAGTAAAATCTACATACACACACAAAGTTATCAGAAAAATAAACCTGTGGTAATCTTTTTCCTGCACCGGAAAAATAAAGTTTCATTATTTATGAACAACTGTGAATTATTAGTTTTAACAAGATCTTTTGCTTATTTTAAATAAATTTAAATAAATTTATATGACTGTTTAAAAACACTTTCAAAATTAGTATTATGTGTACCTTTCAGATAAATAACGGAATAATAAATCAAATCCGATGCGATGCAAACACGTCTCAAATAGCAAAAAATTTCAATTATTGAATAATTAAAATACAATCTTGATAAGCATATAGATCAATCGGGTCCATTCTTTCTTATTCAGATATGCTTTAGACAAATATTATGTATGTCGTGCTGTGAGTGCTTATTTGCATTCTAAATCTAATCTACCCGACGAAGCTACGCTTCAAAGGGAATCGTGCTGCATATGAGAGTGAGGTAATTAATAGACGAAATTAATATATTGCTGCCAGTCGCCCTCGAAGCCGTTAATAAAGTTTTCCAGTCGGCATCGCGAGTAATTATATATTACAGGCGGAATTCAATTTAATGCCTCACGGTAGTCTTGAATTCTCTTAACGATATTAATCAATTTATTGAGAATCGTTTTTCAACTTCGTTCTTCTCATTCTATTTCTTTCTTCCTTCAAGATCTCCGAAATATGATTATATAAACAAAGGTATTAAAAGTGAAGAGTAATTACAAAGTAGTAATAACAAAGAAAAGCATTTTTGCTTAGTCACAATTTTTCGATTATTAAAAAAATAGTGTAGATTTTTTTATTCTTAACGAGGAGACTTGTATTATCTTAAAATTTAGATATATTTATAATTAATTTTTCAGAGAATTTTATTTATAAAAATTGCACATTATAAAATATGTAAAATAATTCATTATTTAAAATACTTTTCTGCAACTTTGTAAGAAATTTCTAAATGAAGGATTATACGATTTCAAAAAATTACAATATATTTAAAAGTCAGTAATACGATTTCTTTTTATATCAGCTTTTTAAGCAAAACTGCATGAAATTATGAAATTATGAAGTTATAAAAAAGTTTTCAGTAAATATGTTAAACGTATCATTCTGTTTATATATAGGTGTATTGTATACTTTAAGAATTTGAGAATTAAAGAAACATACTTCATCAGGCAACGGTTTAACGTTTTCGTTGAGCAAGCGTGCAACTCGATCAACGTCACCATGAGCAGCTGCCTCGCGCAACTTTTCTGCCATTCCAATCGCACACCTGGAACCAGAACAATACATATCGCTTTAAATATGGCGAGTAACATACTTTTTGAAATTGTCTTGTAATTTTGATTGGCTTAATGTACGCTTAATAACTGCGCTTTACGTGCTCCATTTTATAAATTATAGCAAATCCTCATCGTTTATCTAATTTTAACGAGTTAAATGTTAGATTGTTAGATCGTCTCGACATAAAAAAGAATTATAATTTTTTGTGCTTTAAAGTTAATAGACTTAATAATAATATACAAGTGATTCACTTTGAAAATTTGTTATAATATGGTATATTCTTTCGCGTTATCCGCGTTATCGAGTTTGTGAATTTATCAATTTGGTGTTCGTACGAACGAACAGAACGGCAGGATCACCGAGTATCAGTGAATTTTACATGACGAAAATATATGAGCTATTTGTCGCATTTATGAAGATTTAAGATGATATGCTTGAGATGGTTGCTTGGCTAAATATACTTAAAACGATAATAAGAGTTTGAATGGCAAGATTTGAGAAGACGCGCTTTTATATAAAAACAAGAGACTTAAAAATAGTTAAATTTGTTACGTGT
The DNA here is from genome assembly GCF_030848805.1 of Temnothorax longispinosus. Classification (NCBI taxonomy): domain Eukaryota; kingdom Metazoa; phylum Arthropoda; class Insecta; order Hymenoptera; family Formicidae; genus Temnothorax; species Temnothorax longispinosus. The sequence goes on from NC_092368.1 coordinate 16,607,353, forward strand.
GTATTGCCACGTATACATATACTTTCAATGATAACAATAACAGTTTTGTTTTTTATACATTTAAATATGTATCTAGTAAAATTATATCTTATAAACTTCATAGTTTGCTAAAATTAAACTTATTTTCGGATATCCAGGATGGTCTTTAAGTAGACAAAATTTAAATGTAATTTATCTACGAAGATAAGTGCGTTAAAGATATAAATTAAGATAACATCCAATAGAATTCTCGTTAAAAAACAATCAATTTCTCTTTCTCTGGAATCAAAAAGAAAATCCGTGGGTGTAGTTTGTAGTATTTCACAGTACCTAGTATTTATTTTATTTCCTGTATTCGCGTCGTGTAATCCGTGTAACGTGCGGACAGTAAATTATCTCGATGCCTGGCGTGGTAGTATATAATCTAGGATCCGAAGTGCGTTCGCACTAATGAGATAGACTTACGCTTCGCTGACGGAGCGAGACTCGTCGTCCGTTTGTAACATTAATCTCGGTCGTGGTTATTTCTTTATAGCGACTCTCTATAACGACTCCAGAAATAACGTTGATGTGAACCAATGATAGTACGCGGCGGGAGAATTTATGAGCGACTCGGGAAAGTACCGTGAGGTGCGAACTAATATGTAATCTAAGTGAAAACTCTCTCTCCCCCCTTTTTCTCTCTCTCGATAATTTCCGCATTTTTTAAACAAATATATTTAAAAAATATGTACTGAGATATATATCTCTCTCTCTTTCTCTCATGACACATTTGTCACAATTGTAGCAATTATAAGATAACGAGCGAGTCGTAAAAACACAGGGTGCGAATTGCTAAACCCGATTTGATTTCTATCTTTATTTCAAAATGTATTAAAATATACCAGACATTTTTTTAGACGTTAATGCTTTTAGGAAATGACGTCGAGGATTAAACACATAAAAATGTTGCAATTAAGTTTGCTATTATATAATTGTGGTCAGTGGTCCGATTACGTCTCGTATACTTCCGCGTCCCGCCCTAAGATAATGGGGCGTATCCGGTCCATCCTAACTTATTAATGATGTAATGCCGTTATGCGTCGCGCAATACTGAATTCGAACATCAGACGGCGTATACCGCGGAATCACGCTTCATCGATTCAAATGCAGATGGGCGCGAATTACTGTGTACTTACATGCAATGTTTTCCTTATTAACGCAAGTTGTATAATTTTCAAATTTGCTTTAATTGAACCATCTGTATTTAATAAATCGGCAGATGTAAATCCGAAACCTCAATTTTTCAAAAGAAAAAAAAGATTCAAAATCATGACCGCGTATTTTCAGGGTATAAATAAGTAAATTGAATGGATAATCGTCGACAATTAAGTAAGATTAGAACTTGTATCAAAAATAATATAAATTCTTTGCTTTAATAATTTAATGGTTTTCATTTTTAAATATATATTTTTATTATGCAAAATCAAAGGAACTTTCTTTTCTTATTCCAAAACAATCAAATCATCAAAATTCCTTTAATTAACTTAATTTATTTCATATACGCTAGTCTGATATTAAAGTACGCGTGTGCACTGTGCACATATTACATCTCTATATAGATCGTCTCATTTGATACGAGGTGTAGTATTACACGTAATATTTTAAATATAATGATTACATACATTTATGTCATCTGTTTTTTCTCCAAAATTACTGGTATGTGTTTCCTCATACATATATGTATGCGAAAACACGAAGAACGTTTTACAGATGGCGACTACTCCCACTCTATCTTTTTGTTCATATCAAGAATCTGGTATAAATGACCGTAGTCTTACTCTTGGCATTGAATAAAAAGACGAAGGGGAAAAAGACGGTTCTCTCCAATCATCTTGAATCCTCTCCACCCTCTTTTTGCACACGACGGAACCTAACTTCGTCAATAACCGGCGTTGCGCCGGACGAAACCAATAATTTTGTCGTGTTTATTTTATGTGTCGATGATGATGCATCTCACGCATCGCAGTGTTTCCTGTGTAGCGGATCACGCCGCGATGTTGCGACAAGCGGGACCGACTTTTGTATTTTGTTTGTACCCTTCTATATAAGAGCTTAATAGAGCTACCCCTAAATAGACCTCAATATATTAAATATTATTAATATTAGATTAGATTGAATTGCACAGGACGCTGAAAAACCATGCGCGTACAAATTTCATTTACGAATCGCTTTATTCATTTAAAATCAATTTTTTCTTAGCGAAAATTTGATTAAAAATCACTCTTCTTATACTTCTTTAATTTTTAACGTCAAATATTTGTCAATATTTTGACAATTTACGCTGAAAACCCATCATTACACTCGTAATTAAAAATAAGCATTTATCTAATAGCAACTGTAAAGATTGATTTAAAAAAAAACCGTGAGTTTGCTTGTGGTTCAAAGAAAGAAAATTTTTCCAGATTACTATTTATAAAGAGATTTTTCTTTTTTGATTAAATTCTCAATATCTCAAAAACGGAAAATATATGTTTTAGGTGAAATGAAATAATCTGAAATGTTCCTTGCGGTTGGAAGGTATGGAATCTTAACAGCGTTGCTGAACGCGAACTTGTTTAAGAACCGCCCTATTTGCAAGATCATCAACGGCATCGCTTAACGAAATCACTGTCACGTTTCCGATCAAGCTTTCCCGACCAACCTAACAACTTAATATTACGCTAATAGTATCAAGATCGATATTGATTATTATCCTGCACGCAGAAAGCGCGTTGTTGATTAGCCAGACAGAAATTTATAAAGAAATTATGAAAAAAGAAATCGATTTCCGTCCATCGTCGATTACATGTATCCGCCATTTCGATAAAAGAAAAGGGAATAAGAAACATTATACATGTAATATGCAGTTTATTTTGCATTTATCTTCGCCTTTCTTGGGAAATATAATAGCAAGATATATATGGTATCAACAAAACATATATACCACGTGAGTTTAAATATAAAATACTTGACGAGATAATTACGTGAAAGCGATACCTATTCTCCTAATAATGTGTTTCTCTTCTGAAAACGAAATCACCGCATATGAACCGAATAAATAAGTATTTTTTGTCGTCTTGCAGAATCATCTGAATCATACAGATAATACTGTGAAATTGGCACACGCAATTAAACCCAATTTAATTGAAAGTTCAAAAGACGAACAATAAAGTACAATAAATATTATAAAAAATAATATTTTTGTAGAAAATTCGACGTTTTCGATTCACAGATATAATATCTCGTTATTTAGTGCACCGTTGTATTATTTTATTTAAATTACATTCTTTTATAAAAAATAAAGAACATGATAAAAACCTAAGATTGTTGGTGTTGATTTAAAAAGCATTACTTTGACTGTTAATCGCTTAGTTAAAAAAATTTATCATTTTCGCATTTGATTATAAGGCACAATTTTATGCCCACGTGATTATTCCATAGAAAAATGCGGCGAGAAAGCCCGACCCGGGCTCACAACGTTGCGCACATATCCTAACTCGGAAAAATACCTGACAATTATCTGATGCTCACTGCCTTCAACCAAACCGACCGTCCCATCTCGCACATTCCTGCGCATTTCGTCCATTATCCGGCGTTACAAGAAACGACTCCATATCATAATGACGGTGGAGTCGAGTCCACTTCATCAGAGAATTAAATGTACAAATTACACCTGACCTCTCATCACAAAGCGGTTTGCAGCAAAACTAACAGTTTAATCTAGATAATAGCAACGGTTATGCATATCCAACCATTAAACACATTAAAAAAGAGGCAGAAGGTTTAATAAAAATGCTTGCGACGCTTTAAATTCAAGTATTATATTTGTTTAAACATAAGGAAGTTATTCACAAATTTATAATAGATAATTTAATAATATTCATGTAGGGAAAACATTTTATGAATATAAAATAGATATATTAGGTCCTTGATTTACATTAAATTTAAAAAAAGTTAATAATTTGCATTTTATTCACGAAGAACACGATATACAAACGTGTTTCTATCAGTATCGATCACGTATCGATTTACGTTTTTTTTTCCAAAACATTAACATATAGTCGTACATATACATATTATTTTACATATGACTATTGCATAATTTGTTCGCGGCGCACAGCATTGTTGAACGGGTAGTACCGGCGGCGGCGCCGCCACGTGTGGACATGCACGCACGTACAACCGTGTGTGCGCGCACGAGCAAATACTTGCATCTAACTCGCGCGAAACCGGTATTTGCGCCTTCTAGTAAAACTTTACGAGGATATATAGGGTGCTTCAAACCTTATAAGCGTTAAAGACGAAACTCCGAACGCAGCCGCTGATAAATAATCACATGTAGTGCGAATTCTGAGATTGCGCTGAAGACTCAGAAGTGAATTATACAAGCAATTAAAAATAAACCAACTTTTACAAATCAATGTCTGTAGACAAAAGATTAAACTTTCTGTTTTTTTATTTTATTTTAGATGGATTTTGTTTATAAATGGGACTTTAACGCTCGATTACCGAAATATTTTTTGTTCAAAATTAAAGTATATAAAAAAATATAACAAAGCAAATATAAAAGGAGATATAAAAAATTAAAAGAAGATATTAAAAAATGTGGCATATTCGATTAAATGCTGATGAAGAAAAGCTCATTTATTTATCCAGCAACTCTATATTTTGTAGGATGTCCTCTTATTGTGGAACACCAAGTATAATCAACAAATGGAGCTTCAATACGTACGTTTCTATGATCATTACACGCCCTTACCGCATAAAAGGGCTCACAAATACACTTACCGGCCATATACGCTTATCCAGAGGGCGTCACTTGCGAAAGTAATCCTTAATCCGTATTGAAATCCGTTGGACAGTTCGTCTTTTACATAATCTACCTCCAAGCGAAAAGCACAAAGGCACACATCGCTGTTTTCTTACAACACTCCGAATAAACTATCGCACAAAGACTTGACCTTCTTGCTGATATCACACAGCATAAAAGTCATTGAGCACCAGGTGTAAGGGATCATCGTCAATGATACTTGGTCCAATGGAATTTAATTTATAACGTGATTATTTATCACAAAATGCATCCCTCGTCGTAAACGTCAGTCTTTTCAGAAAACGGAATTCCCTGGACCCTGATATAAAATTTTGCATAGAATAAATGTTACCATTCCAGAATTAATCGATTCTTTCAATTTAATAGTCCTAAATAAATTTTTCATTTTCCACGCATTAAAGTTTATTTTTCCTTTTTATTAAATAATCTATACAAAAAATAATCCATATTTATTCAGATAACTGCAATAATATGAAATTTGGAACAATTGAATCATTAAAAATTTTTGTACATACAATTATTTTATTTTATTAAAATATATATAATTAATATCAGTTATTAGTAATAAACATATAAAATTTCATTTTCAATAATATTTTTATCAAATACATTAATATAGGTACAAATATTAATATCCATAGTATGAATTATTAATATTTATTAAAATCAGGATTATATACCAAAACTAAAAGCATATATTCCACGCCAAAATATTGTTAAAATTTATTTAATAATTTAAGTATACTTGTTGCTCCATATATGTTGGAAATATAATAACAATTTTTATTGAAACAATATTACTAATGTTATAATGTTAGATTTTTTCAATTATCTTCTGCACTCTTTCTTTCTTTCCCTTTTTTTCTCCCCCTTTTCTAAAAATGTATTTTTATATAAATTAAAAGCTACGTTTAATACAACCGAAATTCCAACAAATTATATTTAACACTACTGTTCAGATTCCGTCTGTCCGGTGGAGATTTCAATGCCCGCACGATCAAGTCGATCGCACTAGTCGCCGAACGTTTTTTAGAATCTTGCTAAAGTATTTTGATTTTTCAAAAATGTTCACTTCTTACGCCTAATAATTGGCGAATATATTTAAAATAAAAATTTTTATTCGACAATAGAATATTTTTTCTAACTCATTTTCTGTGCGACGCGACGCATACGTGTATAATAGAAATCCCGCGCAATCCGTCGACAATGATTCTGATGTGCTGTTTTCTCGAACAACAATTAATACGCGACATACAATTTTTTACATAGACCTTATAACAAATATAGTTTAATTTTCAAATTTTATTATTATTATTATATTTAGCGACACACAAAGAGCACACAAGAGATTTTAAAATTTGTAATTAGTATTGATTTTCGCCAAAAAACTCTGCTGTATGAAAATATCAGAATGTTTGAGACTTTTTACTCCTTGGAAAAATTTCAAAACGAGCGATTATTCTGGTGCGCGTTTCAAACGTATTGCACATTCCTCCATGATTACAGCAATTATCCTCAGGATTATACAAACAATTCGTTGGGTTAAATGTATCGTGGAAAATTTTCTACGGTTACATTCATGATTCTTCAGTCTCACCCTCAATCACTTCCAATTAGCGTTTCCATTTTCTCCCTCAAATTCCCGACATTTTCAACACAAAGATCACAGATCACTCGAAGCTATTCCACATGCAGGTATACATACACGTAGGTGCGCGAGCGCGCCACCCCTAATATTCCTTCACTTTTAACAATACACTTGGAATTCGCGACGTATCGACATTTGTTGATACAATTGACTTTTCAGTGCGCACTTTCGTGGACGTGTTCTTTCGATCGGAAGACTCGAAAAGGCGGCCGCACCGAGACTGGTCGCGTCGGGAGAAAGCTGCAACTCGCGAGCGAGTGCCGCGAGTGGTTCTTCGGGAACCCAGTTCAGTACCGTCGCTAGTTGCGTACCAACTCGATAAGACCCATCAGATGAAGAACGAAAGTTACTAAAAAAATATATAATAAAACACAACGTCTAGCTAAAGAATCCGATAGGAAACAATAAAAAAAAGAAACAGATTTAAACTTTATAGAATTTCACTGTAAGTTATCGATACAAAAACATCCATTAACATTTGTTTCTCTCGTTTTTAACTGTATTTCAGTTAAATGATTAAATGTATATTTAAATACATATATTTTTCTACGTAATTTATAGATTTTATACAATTAACGGAATATAATTAGATTCTATGTTAGATCCTAATTAGATCATAAATCTATTTTAATTCTATCAGAAAGTATATATTTTTTTACATTTATATAAATTATATGTGTAATATAAATGAAATATATTACATTCTATCGTTCAAAGATACTATTTGACATTTAGATAATTTATAGATCATAATTTAGATAAAAGCGATAAAAATTTGTTAATTTTTTTTTTCATTATTAATAATTTTTCGATAAATTAAATTTGAATTATTATCCATAAGACAAACTTACATATATTGTTTAGAATAAGTGAATATTTTATTTAGATATGGGTAACTAAAAACTTGTTAGCCGACACTGACCCCTACTACCGGAGCAATGTCACCCCTTCCACCGTAACCCTCGCCATCCCGCTACGACAACCGGACTATCCCGACTACTATGAATCTGTTATGTCTCGACCAACAGCATAACTAATGATGGCACTGGAATCAATGTCCATTCGCACGTGAAGAAAAATTTACGTGGCCTCTTCTTTATGGGAATTAAAATAACTGTGTGACATAATTTACATCGTTATCCATATGTTAAAAAATACATGATTCTATAGATAAAAAATTGTATTTATAATGTAAATGTGTGTAAATATAGTATGAAGAATATTTATTATTATATAATAATGTTTTTAACATTAAATTTCTTTTATTAAAATGTAGGTATATAAGTATAAGTAACAAAATTGATAATGCCATTTATGAGTTTATATAAAAAAAATCACTTTTTTAATATTTTAATCTGACAAAGTAACATTTAATTACTTGATTAATTCTTTGAGATATTTAATATAATTCTTTCACTAATAAACTGAATATTCAACTTGGAAAAATTTGATATCAAATAAAAATATATCGAGATCGATTTCAAAGAAGTAATAATTAGTTTATGGTGGAAGCTTTCATCGTGAATTAGCCGTGAAATTCAGCAAATATCAGAAAAACAATTACGAAGCAATAAAATTTATTTTAGATATCTCGTTGTGTCGTCTAAATGAAGAAAATTTTAAGTGAAAATCAATTTTTGTAATTAAAAAAGAAAATGTTGTACATTATTTCTAATACAAATCTTTATCAATGTTATGAGATAACATAATGGATTCTTTACAAAACAGCAGATGGGTATGTTAATTTAGATCACCTTGAATTTTAATAATTTGTGTGACATTTAATCCTCATTCTCCCGCTTTCTCGCTTATTCCTTCCTTCATCTTCCTTCTTCCTCTTCTTTATATTACTAAATAATTTATTAATGTAATTCACACTATAAATATCATAAATATGATTGTATATATGTGTGTATATTATTACATTTATATGTGATATTTATAATGAATAATATACATATAGAAAAAAAATACATGTATTAACAAATTAATATAAAATTTCAGTTATAAAAAGATCATTAAAACTTCATCAAATTGATTAGTTATTACTTTATTAGGTTAATAATTTAAATTATATTAATTTTGTGTGTGTGTGTGTTGTGTGTGTGTGCGTGCGTGCGTGCGTATCTACATTTTTAGGCGACAGAAGACACAAATAAGGAATAAATTGCGGTTAAAATGGAAGACAATTAGTTGCTTTATTATGGAAATTTACAAATCATAAGCTTACTTCTCCCAGAGCTATTACTAATTTAAGGCCGAATTACTTTGGAGCACAACGAACAATGTTATAACACTGTGGAAGATGAATGAGTCCCTTGTAATAAAAATCAGTGATATAAACTTGTAAGTCAAGATTGCAAAAATACATTTTTCTAATCGCGCAATCTAATTTTTAAGATCAAGGGTTCGCTTAGAAATGATTGACTTTCTTCCCGATAAAGCAACTTCCTTTTATTCTGCTAGCTTCCTTCTCTCTCTAAAATCTATTTCCTTTTTATCAGTAATATATATATATTTATATATATGTATGTAATCTTCAATCTTTTTTATTATCATTTTTCTCTATTTTCTATATTGTTCCAGCTATATTTCTGCATTTTTTTTATGTTTATAAAGAGAAATTTAAAACGTGAAATAAACGGAATAAAATAAATTTTATATTATTCCATCTTAGATAGACGTTCAAACTTGAGGAAGATAAAATAAAAATTACAGCTCCAAAAAAACTATTTCAACAATGACACAGCGTCCTTTTAATTCTACTATCGAACAATCACAAATAGCTGAAGCTCAAAAAATCCGCGATAGGGAGATGCGCGGAATTCGGTCGACCAATTTTATCCAATGCTATTCTGATCGTAAAAACAAAGACAAAATACAGAAAATTAAATACATAAATGACATTATACAAGATTTGGAACGTTATGGGCCAGCTGGTTTGATACATATCGCCGTTCTGAGTAGCATAATCGAAAGACCCATCAAAATATGGAATGCTAATGGAAGTTTAAACAAAATAATCGGCAGAAGAAAAACGGGACATCATGTAGACATAGAATATCATGCGACCGAAGGAGTTATAGGTAAGCTCTTAATTAAATAGTTTCCAAATGAACCAGTTTCCAAGTTTATGATTTCTAAGGTTTTTTATGGTGTATTTCAAAACGGTTTCACCTTTTTAGTCTAGTTTAGAATAAAACTGGAAAGCGGTAGAGAGAAAAATAATATACCTTCATGTCCCGGTACAACTTACGTTAAACTTTGTATCTTAATGCCTCATTCTTCTCACTTAACAACTCGGTCTAAATATAAAATTTTCATCATGGGTTATTTCTGTAACATATCATGCCCGACTTTAACATATTGTGGACGCGTAGATAATTAAATAACTTAACATACTTCACGGTAAAATATATAAACTATTAACTATATCTTATTGTTCACATCCGTCGCTACTCGTAGAAAAAGAAAAATTACATATATGCATAGTTTTTTAAATATATTAAGACCATGTTTACACATCACTTTCTATCTCGGGTGACCAAGTATGTGGTGAACAGATTTTGTAAAGTACCTGCTAGAAAATTTGTCAACAAAGAAGCTAAATATTTGAAATAGGATTTATCGCGTATGTACTGTTGTCGATTTTATATTGGCGGAAATATAGCAAAATTTATCAATAAAATGTAGCAATAAATTAGTAGTAAAGATCAAGGAAATCTGCAACACAGATTCATGTATAGATTAACGACGATTATCCAATTTTTTATCGCTAAAATGCCATTCGTATTATATTTGCAAGCTCTACCAAAACTTAATGCGAACGTGATCGATATCAATCTGCTGTAATTTTACTCGAATGTTTTGCATGCTTCATTTTGTTCATAACTTTTTAATGAGCAATGAGAGGTAATTAAAATCTTTTTGAAGATTATTCATGATTTCAACAATCTGTGTCAAAGATATTGGAGTTTGAAGCAAATTGAATCCCCTTTTCTATAGTTTTATCATACAGTTTAATACGATATTTATTTAAAGCAGAAGATAAAAACCATCTTTTCCTTATGAAACCAGCCACTCCATTTCCTTTTTTCTCTTACACTACAATATACGCACATAATTGAAATTTATAAAACCGACATTTTACATACAAAAATTTCATATACATTTTATCCTATTTCCCGCCCAAACTTTCCTAATCCTTCTCTAGGCCATTGGACCTTAAAAGGTGGCAAAGATCCAAACAATGTTATCACTGATTTAAACAGCTGTCTCTTTTCGGTGATCGGCTTTCAAATTGGGCAGGATCCATTAAAACTTCGTAAATGGACGGTGCTAAAACTGAAGAACAACTTTCAAAATTTGGCCAAATGGATAGACAAGGTCAAGTTGAAGAGAAACGACAAGATGATCTTGATGATTGGCGGGGCTCAATACAGTGGTACAGAGCCTGCCCATGCTAAAACGATCCTGAACAGATCAGAAAACAGAGAAAGTAATTGCTACAGAAAAGGTTATCTGGTTAAAGGTCATGCTAGAGGACACTCCATGAAGATCTGTTCAGAGAATGATCATTATCGAACAGTCGAGCAATATGCTAGACAGTATTCTGAAAACAAATCTGGTTTCCTATCACGAGAGGATCAAAACAAAGTCCTTCATCTGGCATTGAAAACAGACGAAGCTGAAGCAGCTATACGGAAGCTCAATAATGGTAGTACTAGTGAAACGATAAGTCTAACGGCTGAAACTTTAAAGGGCCAATGCACAGAATTCGAATTCGACTTCAAAATAAAAGTGTGGAATAATAAGGGAAATGAATATCCGTGCAGTTTACAAGATTTACAAGAAGTGAAATTAGTATTGGCTCATAAGAAAAACAAGATGACTTGGCGGCGCCATGATGTCTTCGTTATTACTTTTTTCCCTTTAGTGGAGAGTGTTAACGATAGATTGCAATACAAAGCAAAAGCATATCCGAGACGTCAGAGACATCGGAGACGTCCGAGACGTAAGTAAAGACTTAGGTAAAGTAGGAAACTTTAATATTGGTGAATAATACATTTCACGTGTTTATTAGTATACTTATTATGATTTTAGATTAATTCTGAATAAATGTACATATTTTTCAGTTTACGATTAAAATAAAAAAAGAAACTAAAAATATGGTAATTTTCTCGAAAATTATATAATGAAAAAAAGAAGCGAGGTCCTTTCAACCCCAGTGTATCTACGTATGCGAAAAATACGTATGTAGGTGTGTATACCTAGGGTTAAGTAATGGTGAAAAACAAAAGTTTAAAAAAGAAGGCGAAAAAATTAAGTTACAAAAAAAGAAAAAAATTTATTTCAGAACTTATTAAAAACTTCATTTAACTATTCTATACACTTCCTATGCTTTACTTATCTTTTATTTCCATTTTCAAATTTTGAATATACACATATTTTCGAGAATAATTATTTCAAGAAAATATAACTAGCACGGACTTTATCTCTATTCTTTGAATGTACTCGTAATAACAAAAGAATACTAAATAACAGAGTTTTGTAATGACTAATGTCCTGCGCCGAATTATCTAGGGTGTTCAGCAAATTCTCAATTATGGTAATAATAATTCTGATTTCTGCTTCACAAATGTCCAAGTGGTTGACGATCTCGTGCAGCCAAGGAAGCATGCCATATCCTCGTGTGAGAAGTAAGGATGCTTTAGGAATTCTGGTAGTAGAGGCGACGACTTCCAAAATTAATTTCTAGAAGAAAAAAATAAAAAAATGACTAGTTTACATCGATAAAGTTTATTAATTTATATCAAATAGATAATATGAAAATTGTATACAGCAATAAAGAAATGTTTTCAGATTATATGAACAGATCATATCTACTCGGTTTGTTTTATTAATACATGTAGAAAACGACCAATTAAATATCAAGATTGCTTCTTGATTTTTATTGTAATTGAATTGTTATTCAATACAATCAAATTTCCTTATTTTTACCCCATCCAGTCAAACAAATTCTCCATTTTTAGCCTTTTCTCACAATCCTCGTTCTTGTTCCAAAAGTTTATATACAAAATAAAAACATCATTGTATTGACGATGCTAATAATAAGCAAGATTCAGATGTATATAGATTTCTTTCTTTTAAATTGCTTTCTTACTTTATGTGTTTATGTGATTATGTAAACATGTATAAAGTAGTAAAAAAGCACCACAAATAAAACTGTTAAAAATCTGACTATTTAGAGAATTAAAAGAATGTGAAGGTATTAAATTAAGGGCATGGAGAATAAGAATGTTCAACTGTATAATATGAAACAAAGGATTGGCTCACCTTGGTCTTGGTATCCGACAGTGCGCAAGTGTGAAAATCTAGGAGAATTTTAAACAACACGCATTTCAGGGCCACATTTACATCGTTTTCCTCCTTCATGCCGTCCCGGATGTTCTCCAAGATCCAATGCCGATGCGCGTTGTGCTCCACATGCGAGCTATGCAACAACTGCAGCAATTCCGGTATGGTATTTAGGTCCAGCGCGGTTTTGGCCATTAGGAAGGTGTGCAAGGGCGAATAAAGTGGGTGCAGAGGTTGACTGGCGATCAGTGAGGCCCTAGCTAGGAAGGTAGTCATTAGGCAACTCAGCCGGACATCCTTCAATGGACAATTTAAGGAAGCGATTCCATTTCGCATAGCATCAATTAAACGCATCCACAATAACTTTTCTTTAGACCTGGTAAATAAGAAAATTTAGATCGTTTTTTTATCAAATCTTTTTTGTCGAAATATGGATTTGTTATAGAGATCTAAAAAATATACTTCTAATTTATATGGCAATTGATGGGAAAAAGATATCTGCCCTTTTAATATAAAGTTTGAAGAGAACCTCCAAATTGTAAATTGCATTAATTTACAAAAAAGTAGAACATAAAAGAAAGACCAATAATAATCAAAGAAAACTAAACCAATTAAATTTAAAATTTGACATTAAAATAACTTGACAATAAATAAGTAATTAAATTACTGATAAATGGACTAAATTAGAAATTATGACAAATAATAAAGTTCCATATTGTAAAAGACCTATTATTTATCATAACGCAATCTAGCCGTTTTAATCTCTCGCTTAATTACTAAAATTGCTATTGTACTTAGATGCTTCCAAATGAAAGTAGTATCTAGAGATGATGGTATATGCTGTCATCCGAATATCGCTTGAATCACTGCAACATGTAGCAAGCACTAACGCTAATGCACCACTCTGGCTTATTTTGTGACACGCGACAATATTATTTTCTGCTAATAGGGTACACAGTAACGGCAGATAAAATGCTGGATCATATACATTACTATTCTCATGTAACTCATCACTCTGCAAAAAAAAACAATAGAATTTTTAATTAATCTCCAAAGAAAAACGACAAATATCTAAGCGATATCAAGTCCTACGAGGTATCTAATTCTCGCCTTTTCCTTGCTGGCAGCTTATACAAAAATTTGATTTTTTATTTTTTATTTTTAAAAAAGGTTTATAAAGTAGAGATCGAATATCTCATACTAAAAATTTGTCTAAAATTTTGATATCGTTCTTGAAAAAATATTCGGTTTATTTACCTTTATTGCTCTGTGTATGGGATAATTTTTTATAGTCTCGTTGACAATGTCCTTATTGAACAAGTTAAAGATCTCGGAAGTGGAAGGTTGCCTCCACAGAGCAGTATCCGTCTCTCCCTTTACGCTGTAACGTGTTGCTGCGGCGCTTCCCCATAAGTACGGCCAGTACTGTTGGAGCTTAACATTATGAGTTTCATAATACTGAAGAATCTGGAAGAATTAGATATTATAACTTCAATATTCCTTCAACGACGCGCGATAATCGTGATTCTTACCTGCAAAATGCGCTGATCAACGTGACAAAGGGTGGCATTGTAAGCCGCAAGATAAAGAGGCACGTGCGAGGCAGTCATTACAGAGTGATTCTTTCGAGTGAGTATTCTCAGTAATTCGACCAGGTCGCCTGAAATGTCACGAAATGTCATCAAAGATTAAACTTATTTATGTAACGATAAATTCCTGCAAGATTTTAATACTTTATAGAGTCGCGAATCAAGACTGATTTTTAAATGACACAATTAGAATTTGTATCACTGGAGAAAAATATCAATTTTTTTGGTCGAATAAGCATATTTCCACGTGTTCCCTCTTGATGATAGAACACGCGCGGGCAAGCTCACCTTTAACAGCGGATGACCCAAGCATAATATTAACAAACTCCGAATGGGACGTCGTCATTTCGAATAGCGTCTTCATATATTCATCGTCAACATTATCTCCATAAGCGATATCACATAAATTGCTCAGGGTTTTCAATACGTTCGATTGAGTCTCCTCGTCCTTAGCGTCTTTCAGACCTAATTTTAAGGAAAACCTAGTAAATTGCGGCCACGAATAACTCTTGCTCAGCGAACTGAAGACAAAATTATCTTCAGTCTTTTTCAAACGAATCACCGCGCTGTTCAGTTTCTCACATAAAACTTTGATTTTCTCCATGTTCTTCGACTCCTTCTTCAATGTCGAAGTCATTATGTGCAACAATACCTTTATCAGATCCATTAAAGATTTCTCTTTAGCCGTTATCAAACTTTCGTACTTCTTATATACGCTTTCCAGCAATTGCACGAAACAAACGGACACCATATCCAGTTTGTCGCCGTTCTGGGAAATGTTGTTGCAAATTTTCTCACACAGGACAAGATCGAAAGTGCTTTCGATGAGATAGACGATCGCTGCCGCGTTTTCTTCGATCCAGGAAACGGGATTTTGTGGCTCGGTCATATACGCGGCGATGTCGCTGCCGTAACGCTCGCGAAGACTTTGAAGAAACTTTTCATTCCATTTGTATTTTAAATTGCTGTTCAGTATTGGAAACACAATGTCTTGCTTCACGTTCTCCTTGAGAAAGTATTTCACCAGCGATGGAATAAGTCTGGTATTCTTGGTGATCAAGGTCGTTATCAGCTGGATCGTGGACGCGTTAATACTTTTTGTTAGCAACAATGCAAAAGTATTGGTACTGACACCGGAAACATTATGCGGAGAGATGGATAAATACTTTGCCAAGGCTTGCTCCCACCTTTCCACGTGATTTATCTTACTGGACTTCAGGTAAACCAAGTGTAAGCTAAACTTTTCTACGAACTGCTCGTTCATCGTGTCACGCAGTCTTGACTCCTTGCTGCAATACATGTCCAACAATACCGGAACGACGTGTCCGAATATAGACAGATTTTCTTTATCGCTCGAAATAAATACAATCTTCTGCAACTTCATCAAGGCACACAACAAGCTCGCGATATCCATCGTTCCCAGCTGCAATATTTTCAATAAATCAATGGCAATATCATAATTATTACTGCAGGCTTTCAACGGATTCCTTTCAATAATATTCCTCAATTGCGTGAGAAACTTGTCTTTAAACGCGAAAAAAATATAGATCCCTGCATCATTATATTTGTACAAATTCAAAACAGACTCACAGACTTTCAGGATAGTTTCAGTGATCATATATTCCATCGAATCCTTCGAAGTTTCTTCACAAAATGGCGAGAAATAATGCAATAAAATAGGATGAGTGAAGATACATCTTGCATTTTCTTCAAGTGTTGCTACGTTATTTTGATTCAATTCGTCAGATTGTCGAATGCTTAATAAAAACGCAAGCATAAGTTTGCAATTTTCGTTTTGGGTTTGTCGTAAGATTTTAGACTGTGCTAACTGTGCTAAATAAAATACAGTCATTTTCAACAACGTCTTGACATCGTACAAAGATAAGGAGTACTTAATAGTAACTTCCTTGCCGTTGTATTTAAAACAATATGTCGAATGACCATCGTTAAATAATTTAGAAAATTCAATCAAGTCCATCTTGGAATCTGCCAACAGTATACTACTCAGTTTATGCAATAATCTTAAAGACGGCAACTTATCCTTCAAGGAAATAGGTTGTTTGTTACTTGACCAACTTTGCAAGTATTTATAAACTGGCAGGTTAATCAAATCTGTTGCCATATAAACCAGCAGATCCGGCACGACTTGACAATGTAGAGTATGGACCGTTACATAGGATAAATAAGCCAAGATCGTGGGGGTGCAATTTTTCTCATTTATCTTTTGCAGCGCACAGCATAAAAGTGGTGACACTGCCGTGCACGCTTGCATTCTGCAATGCTCTCTCTTCTCTTTACCGAAATTATTAAAAAGAGTGCCAATCACCTCATTAGTTTTCTTTATATCAGAATTAGTAAATTCATTCATTGAAGGTGATATTATTGTAGATGAAATTTTATTCGGCTGACCTTTGTTAAAAGGAAAGTTCTTTAGATTTACCTTATCAAGTAACCGATTAATCGCATCCTCTATCTCCTTTGTATCAAAGTTGGTCACTTGCTCGTTCCTCTGTGTTACACACTTAACAAGTTTAGTATCTTTCGAATTTTCTTGTTTAAATTTATAAAAGCTATCATCAATTGTATCATCCTTCTTCTCGTCAAAACTAAATTTTCCGTTAATTAAAGATAAACCTACTGTAGATAATTCTTCTTGGCAGAGACTAATTTTGTCAGTTTTATCAAACAGTTCATTAATTATATCCTCCGCCGTTTTGACGTTGAGATTAGATATCTGATCGTTTATTACTCCTTCCGCTTGCGTTATGATATTTATATACTTGTCAATGTGTTTAATGGCGCTTTTCAGGACAGACATGAACCACTGCGTCAACTGCTCATTCTCTTTGGAATCCGCGACTACTGAAAAGCCATTGATCCAAATATCTAGTTGATCTTCACAGGTTTCAAACAAACCCGTTGCGTTTAGCAGTTTTCTAGTAGCATTGTAGCTGTCCGGTGACGGATCTTTTTGACGAATCAGAGATATCAAGAAGACAAGAGCTTCCTTGAAGGCCTT
Source organism: Temnothorax longispinosus (assembly GCF_030848805.1). Classification (NCBI taxonomy): domain Eukaryota; kingdom Metazoa; phylum Arthropoda; class Insecta; order Hymenoptera; family Formicidae; genus Temnothorax; species Temnothorax longispinosus. Next base: position 16,624,797 of record NC_092368.1, read on the forward strand.
TTCTTTTGGCGCAAAAATGGAAGAGTCCAAGGCAAGCAGGAACTGTATTGTCTTGACTTTCATGCAATTTACTTTCTCTATCTTGGTGATTTCTCCATCGTCTCCATCATCTTGGAGGCTATTTAAATTCGATAGCAACAAACTCGGCTGTAAATTTGTCGAGATATCTAATAACTCTGGACATATATCTTGATACAAATGAAGAACGCTCAAGATAACATCAAGATGATCCACTAATTCTGGATCCTGAATGCTTTCTGCGTTTTCTGAAGCCTTTATGTTAGTGTCATTTTCAAAAGCTCGGTTCCACATTCGTAAGATAGTTTCCAAGGTGGGGATAGTCCTTAAAATAAAATCTGTTATTTGATTTTGAACTATGGATGTTTTATAGAACTCTTTTGCAGCTAAAGAAATAGCTTTCAGCTGATTAGCAATTATTAGAAGAAGAGATAAAGCTTCGTGTCTAACAGAAAGACTATCGTGATCTAATCCTGGTAAGATAGCGACTTTTACAATCGTGCTTGGAACCGCCAGAGAAAGTAATGCACTTATCAAATTGTTCGCTTTCAGTTCCGCGGCGCAAGTTTTGATGCAACTAACTGGATCGACTGATTTTACTATCTGCGAAAAGAACATATGATAAGTCAAACTGAAAAGACAGTGCACAAAACAATAATCAATTTAGCAGCACACCTGGAAGCATCTCTCACCTTCCCTATAAATTTGAGAAGACAATTCCATTTGGGTGACACTCTGGGTTCAAGAAACGGTTTGATGGCATTATATTGCGAACGAATAAGATCTGGGCAGGCACCCATTATCCTAACAATCAGATCTGATGGCTTTTCATGTTCCCAAGGCTTCTCCAAGTTCTGAAGGACTGTATGTACCAGTTGATTGTGCTTATTTCGCGAACCACCCAATGTTCGGTCATGGAAAATAACTCCATAACGATGTGACGTTAACAAAGTGATTAAGAACTCATGAACTATGTCACTAACGACCTAAATTAAGCGGAAAGAATAAAGAAGAAAAGTAATAACAAGAAATTCAATAGCCGTAAATTAATATCGTAAAAGATTATTAAAAAGTTTATTTTTCACAATACTGCTCCTCAATTAAAGAATATATACTTTAATTTGCTTTTGTCAGAATGTCAGAATTACTTCAATAAATCAATATGTAAAATTGTTCTTCATATACATTTTAATATCAAATAAATTTTTATTCTTCTTGTTATAAAAAGACTGATATTGCAATTAAACTAATTCTTGACATAAAATCATATTGTAAATAATAACTTTATAATTATTAGAATAAACATCGTAATTTATAATAAAGAGATAGTGACAATTACCTCTTTGTCCGCTCGAAAGTTCTCGCTCTCATCAAAAGTGTGAGTTTTGTTTTTGGGCCAGTTGTTCGGGCCTTTCCAATTGTACAACGATATCAGATTCAACACAGCAGGTATGGAAAATACGTGCATCTTTGTCGTTTTACTTACGCCAGTATTCTCCAGCACGTACGTCTTCACAGTGGTGAGAACCAAGGTGACGACTTCTTTCGTGTCGTACAGCAAATCTGAGAAGATGCAGCAGAGCATATTACGCTTGTCCAAGAGCGTTCTGATCACCAGCGTGTTCCCCTCCACGAGGAAGGCAAGAACAAAGTGAATGAAGCACGTTCGAACACTTTGAGAATCCGTGGGCTTGGTGTGTTGCGCTAGGCTCTCTAACGTTTGCTGCTGCAGCGACAAATGGATGAGCAGCTCCTTGGATAGGCTGCTGTCCAAGGACGCTATCGCCGCTAGCAGCCTCAGCACCACCTTACGCTGCTTACTGCTCTGAGTCGAAAGCATGGAGTGCACGACAGACATGTATGAGTTCAACAGATGACGACAAGCTTCTATCGCGCTACTGTGGTGCTGTGGGCACTCCGTCAAAATCCTACAACCAGAAAAATGTCCTTGAATGAAGTAAAGGTGTGAATTCTCATGCGCGTTGCATCAATATACGTGCCTAATGAGTAAAATATGGATCGCAGAGAAGACAATAGTAGCATTGGCAGTACTCTTCTTGTCGGATGACTCCAACAGCCTCAGAACTTCGAGAACGCTGCCGCCGGCGAGCAGGTACTCCGCCGCAAGATCCCTCTCCTTGTTCTCGTTGCATATCGTCACGAACTTCCTCAACACAGTCAAGTCGGCGGAGGTGGAAAAAAGCGTTCTCAGAGATTGTCCATTAAATATATCCTGCCTGTCGTTGCAAGCAGCCTCGTCCTTCGCGTCATTTTTATCAGAATATACGTTTTCTCGTGCTACGTCACGTTCAGGTTCAGGTACCTCCTCGAGAGAGCCGTTGATCTTTGCCTTTTTCGTCGACGTTTCATCCTCGTTTCTCGAGGTCCGCTTGCGTGCCTTCTTCTTCGGCTTACTAGCCGAATCCATTCTCATGTGTTTACTTGTGTTTATCCGCGCACGTGCTTTATGGGCGCCGCCATACTTTCCCGACCATTCCCGACTTTCCGCCTCGAACTGCCTCGAAGCTCACTAGCAAGGCCGGTCACGTGGCTACGAAAAGCCAATCAGGAATTCTATCGGAGGGAGACAGCGCACAGCACTTCTTTCGGATAAGTCAGTGCTGTCAAGTGTCAGTACATTTGGAATAATTGGAATGTGTATGTGTACAATTTAATATTAATAAAAATATAACAAGATACTGTGTAATATTTATTGTAACACGTATTACAAAATATAACGATATGTTATAAAATAAATTACACGAGAAAGCATTTGACATGCAGAATGTGCTAGTTTGACGTACGAGTATATATAACTCATATAACTAAAACGTATATATATACACCGATACCGAGTACGGATAAAATGAAAAGTAGAATAAATAATCAGTTTTGTATTAAAAATTAATTGTTAAGGTATTATGTTATCCGAAAGTTATTTACTCGTGAAACATGGATAACACCGAATTGCTGTTCTTCGATACATTTTCCCACGAAATTTCAGAGGTTTGTTTACATTCATTTAATAACGATTAATTGAATCCGAGGACAAGCTGTTTATTGACGATTTTGTTAAAATTTACCCCGATGACACATAAAAGTAAAAACGAATTGAAAAGATGCTTTTTCTCTATTACGCTTAATCGCATAATATGCTTTTGAGGTTATGATTGTTACCAGAAAGAATACTTCTCAATTTTGTTGAAATTTATCTTTGTAATTGCTGCACGTAAAGAGAATACAGATTTGGATAAACGAGACTTTTTACGATAATCGTTATTTATGTTTAAAAATTAATCTTTTAGAGTTAGAATTATTATTCGCCAATTTTGTTATGTTTTTTGTACATTGTGTACTGCATATAGAAAAATGTTGGTTAATTCTTAAAGAATTTAGTTTCTTTTCTAAGAACGTTTATATTTAATTTAGAAATAAACTGCTCAAAAATTTCTAGATCACCTTGCTCACAACAAAATTTTCTGAAAACACATTACCAACAAATAATTTTTATAATCTTTTCTTTTCCTTGAAAATTTACATGACGTATTGAGCAACATGATGTTTACGTTGAAATCATATTTTTAGGAATTGAATTTGGACCTGGTGCAATTTCCCAAGCCTGTTTATATTAGCGAAGTAAGAATAATTCCTCTGGGTGCCAGAGTACAGGCAGACTTTCCAGGAGGAGTGCGACTTGGGTAATTACGCTTTATTCTTGGCGTTGAAAACTACAGGAGCTTCTTTAATAAAGTGATATTAGCGTTCCAATTTCTGAGAAATACAAAGAAATTAATTCTTTCTTTTAGAGCGACCAATCCTTCTCAATTCGAGATCGAGTTTTTCGTGAACGATCTCAGCAAACCTGGAGCCTCCACCTTCGAGTTTTTAGGTGGTTTAGAGTACAAGCAGAACATCCACATCCAACTGGAATGCGAACGGAAACAAATACCAACGGATGGGTTGGTGCTGAGAGGATGGTATACCACCATAACGTTGGCGGTGTACGGTACCCTAACCAAATCACTGAACAATCCCCAGGAAGTCATCAGTTCGGCAGCTGGCTCCACCGCTTGCGTCAGCTCCATAGAAGAAAATCCTGAAACTGCTGTGCAAATTCCTTCCGAGCAGCAGTCTGAATGGTATTACGAGAATCAGCATCAAACGAGTTTATCGGTAAGGAAATCTGCTTGCTAATATTGTAACGCGATGTTCGTTTAAAACAAATTTCAAACAATAAAAATATCTAAAGGATTATCTAGAAAAAGTACAAGAGACATTGCGTATTACTTTAGATGTCTTTCAATTCTGATATAGTTTGTTATTTAATGTGTGTTTGATTCTGATAACATATTGATTCGATAATTGTAGAACAGTTATAATTATACGTTATTATTTTTTTTTACTATCGTCTTAACGATTCAACTTTCGTTTAAATTCAAATTTGAGCGCATAACTGTATCAGCAGGAAACATGCGTAACGGCAACTCCATCGCCACAACCGATCCAGGTGGTTGAACCGTCCAGGACGTCTACATCGGACACAGGAAAGACGGAATCGAGACAATGGGAAGAAGAGACGTCCAACGCAGGCGAAAAATCGTCGAAGCGACCTTTGTCTCCTCCTCTCGAATCCCTGATCTCTCTGAGTCCCGAGTCCATCTCCGCCGAAGAAGAAGAAGCGGAGCAGCAAGAAGCTAGCGAGCCGGAAACTGGCGAGCCTTTCGAGCCGATATTATCGGACGAAGATATAATAACGGACGATGTTCCGTCTACAGCCGAATTTGAGTGTGAAGCATCGCAGATCGATGAAATCTACGCGATGGTGCCGCCCGATTTGCTAAGTTTGGAAAAGCCGGAGAACTTGGAAAACACTCGCGTGAACCGTGAGACTTTGTTAAAGATTAGAGAGCTTCTACAATCCCTCTCCAAATCGGTCTCGCATTTCCACAATGCGTCCGGTCAGGAAAAGGAAACGTTCGTGCACAACTGCGAGACTTTGTGCGCCATACTGGGTCCATTTGACTCCGACGTAAACGATATCAATGACTTGACTGACATTGTCAATGCCAGTTTAGATATGGAGCTCGCTAGGGCCCAACCACAACCAGCGTATAAAGTGCGTCACGTGAAAGTGGGAGTTCGCTTAGCGGAGGCTCTCTGTCGATTATCGAAGGGCCCGGTAATTCTGTTGAAGGTCGAAGCCCCGTACAAATTGCTATCCCTCTGTATGCGCGAGAATGTGGCGTTACCGGTGAAACTTTCCGCTCTGCGAGCCCTCGATGCCGCATTGATCAGCCCGATAATCGTGCAGGAGTTTCTAAAGAACAATCTGTATAGCAATGCACTAACAATGCTGGACTCGGCAAAGCTGGCCAGACTCAAATACGCCCTCAGCTCACTCTTCCGCAAAGTCCACGTGTACGAGTATCTAGAAGAAATCAAGAATTTCGACGAGTTCGGTTTAGCAGAGCTAATGAACGTTTACGTGTGCGCTCCGACGTTGATGGCGCAGCCTAAACGCCAGTTGCCAGCCGGTGCCCAGATGGAATTCGAACGAGAGCACACTCGCAATCCTCGCGCTCATCTGGTGGCTTATTTCGAACATCATAAACTGGCCCATCATCTTCTACTGGCGTTATCTTCTCCGAATTGCGATTTGCAGATGATCAAGTTAATCCGTCGCTTCCTCTTGCATCTCTCCAATACTAAGGAAGGCCTGTTCTACTTGTTGAAGGAAGTCGAAGTAGTTCGACTGATACTGAAAGCTCTGAAACACGATCTACCAGGCGCCGGGCGCATTCTAGCGTGGCGTCTTCAGGTCGCGCAGTGTCTAATTCGCCTGAGACAAACTTCCGACTGGACGATTTTGAAGAGATTGCACTCGTTCCTCATTTTTCCAGATGGTTTGCATGCCATTCTCACGATTCTGCCTCTGGATGACTTCATAGATATTCTGATCCCTTTTTTGTCGGATTCTAATCTCTGCGAGTTCGCCGCCGAAGTGATCTCCGCAGTTGTTCGTTATTCCGATAGGGTAGAGATCTTCCAGAACCGTGCGGAATTGATACTTGACAAAGCTCGCGAGCATGTCATCCTCAGGGACGTAATATCGTACTTGACAGTCGCGGCCCAAGCTTCTCATTGGGATTACTGCGACGTCTCCCCGTTGGTGACGATTATCAGGAAAAGCGCTGAGAAGGCTGCGTCGCTTCCCGGTCAGTTAATCACCGCCTGTAGAATCCTGCATTATCTCATCTTCCCATCAAATAACGACGTCGATCCTTTGGAGCCGTATGTTGAGCTGAAATACAGGAACGCTCTGACTCAACTATTTGCTGCTGACGGCCTCACCGCTCTGGTTGCCGTAATGGCAAACGTGTCCGAGTTCTATGAACAACCGTTCCTTCATCGTCCTGCCTTGACTGGTCGCAGAGGCATGGCGTTAATTGCCTTATTGCTTCCTTGCGTGAAACTGACCAGGGCGTTGCTCGAGAGACTTGTTAAGTGCATGGCGACGGACTTCAAAGATCTTACGGCCGTCGTTCCGTTGCTCGGAGTCTATTCCTTGATCGAAGCCATCCCGTCTAACTTAATGGTGCAGACTCTGTCCGAAGAAATTGTGGGAACGCTTCTGGTCTTCACCCAGGCCGTTGATTCCGACGGTTCTGGCAACGTGGCCAAATCACTATGGACTCAGATGCTTGGCGAAGTTCTAAAGATGATCTCCCTCCGTCCTTGCAACTTTGTGCCGGGTCTAAAGCTGCTAGCTCGTCTGCTACCACCTGTTCTAACGCCGAAAGAGACCACTACTGAAGACGCAACGAGGATCCTGGGCCTAAGAAAACTCTGGTCAGCACATCTTCAAGCTCAGGCAGCGAATCTCACTGAAACTCTTCGGCTACTCTGCACGAGTTGGAACGGAGACGTCTTACTTCTTTTATCGACAGTTTGCAAGCAACTAAGCGACCTAGCAGCACCGACAGCTCTTTTAGTTGGAAGATGTCTTTTAGATGGTATTTTAGCAGCCACTCCTCTAGAAAACAATATTCCTATTCTCGCTCTAATCAGCGATCTGGCCAGACATGCGCCTATGAAAGCTACTTTATTGACCTTAACCAGCCCGGCGTCCAGAGCGCAAGTAAAGTCCGATCAAAAATATCCGCCAGTTATCGAGATGATGTGCTCTACTCTGAAAAGTAGCAGCGATGTTAACGTACAGTACGAGATCCTCAGCATCTTCGAGACTCTGTGTAACTGCAGCCTTAGTCTAGTACAAGAAGACAACGAACCTTTGGAGAAGAGACTGACGCACTCGGTGCCCAGCAAGGAACCTCTTTTATCTATCCTCGCGGCTCTAATCGATATCCTAGCAATCAGCACAAAGTTCCAGTTGGATGTGATAGAAAATACGTTGCACATCCTCTTGTCCCTCAGCAACCACAATTATGGTCTGTATCATGTAAAGAGCTGCCTGGAAAACAACCCTGGAGCCTTGCGCGCGCTCCTAGACCACGTGTCCGGCTTGGAAGAGTCCGAAACAAACCCCGTCGTGGGTTTGACCGTGACTTTCCTAGAGAACCTAATCGCTTCTGACTCGGAAGCGAGGACCTTGCATCTACGCGCACAGCAATTGGCATTCTTGATATCTTGGGAGAAGAACGATCATCCCTTAGAGAAATTGAAACGCGCAAAAGATCTGACAGAAATTTTAAGAACCTCTGAAGAGAAAGAAGAAAAAGAACCTATCCCGGAGATGTTGGAGCCTCTGTTGCCAACCCCGGAAGCACTATTGAATCAGTTCTCACAAAGATGTACGATTAATAATAGTCCAGTCCGACCCAAGAAGTTCGCATTCACGGCCAATCAGACACAAACTGAAGATACGGTAGACTTGTTAGCGCTCGCCACTGAATTACTGCCCGCTGACTTTAATCTGTTAGCGGAGGCGCAAAACCTATGTTCTAAAATACCTCCTGATGACGCCACTCAACCTCTGCAATCAAAACCCCAGGATGAAGAACAGGAAAGCAGAACGGAAAAACAGATTTCCCCAATGGCAAAATCAAAACAACCATTTGGTAAGATCATTAAAGATTTGTCAGATGACTTTTTTTCTACATACTTACAAATATTAAGATGTTGAAACGAAATAAAATTAACAATTTTTAATCGACATCACATCAAATTCTTATATTAAATTATGTAGTGCTCCTGATTAAAGATTTGACGATTTTCTGTTCTCTTAGTAACACCAGTGCGAGGTCGAACACAGTTCGCCAATTCTCTACGAGGTGGTCCAGTAGGCGGAGGAGTGGGTAGAGGGTCCGATCCCTTCCGATCGAGGCCGCCCAATACCTCGAGACCACCGTCTCTTCACGTGGATGAATTCGTGGCGCTGGAAACATGCGGGGCTCAGCCAACCGGTCCTACCGGATACAACAAGCTGAACATCCGTGGAACGTGCCCGTCGCGTGCTATCAGCAGCGGTACCAGGAGTCGACCCTGGACCCAAGAAATTCGTCCCACGTACCTTCGCTAATTTATTACTGTCTTTCCCCTTTTCGTTTCATATATGTGTATATTTACAAAACATATCAATTATATCAACAATATATAAATTTGTCTTGAAAGGCTTGTATTTTGCAGAAATAATATTTCGTCTTGTAATGAGTCACTGTTTTATCGTCTTTTGCCATTTAGGATACTGCTGTTCGAATTTCTCAATGTTCTCTTCCAAACGCTTCTGTTTTCGAAGTCTGTATTTTCCCTGGAAAAAAATTTTATAAGTGTACATCTATCTTTCATTTATTAAAAATTAAATGCTTAAGAAAGGATTAATTCTAATAGTAGCCATAGCAAATATTTTGTTAACGTACTGTCGGTTTCTCCATCTTCGATAATTCTTTCGAAAACTCCTCTAAGGATTTGACGGCTTGCTCACTGGGTCTCATCTTGTTTTCCATCATATAGTTCATCACAAACAACAAATATTTAAAATCTTTTTTATGGCAAGCTGTTTTGAGGAGAGTACCCATGATTACAGAATTGGGTTTATAGCCAAAGGCCTCTATTCCTGCCAGGAACTCTTGGGCTTCTCCGCACTCTTGACAACCAAGCGCCAAGACCCCGAACGTCATTACGTTTGGAGAGAGCCTTTTCTTCTCCGCTATTTTTATGACCTCCTAAGTTATTAAAAATCGTATCAGTACTACATTCGAATGGCTAATTAGGAGTCTCTAACACTTACCTTTGCAGCTTTGTAATCGAATCGCATGCTGCGCCTTTTAATGACCATATTAAAGAAATCGATATCCAGTTCAATATTTTTGTCATCTGCAACCTTGATGAGCAGATCTTCAGCGGGTGTCGAGTTCGGAATTAAATCCAGGAGTAGCGTAATCGTTTTGGCGTCGGGCTTAACACCGTCGTTAAACATTCGATCCAGAAATCCTTCTAGACCACCAAATAAAATCAGACGATTATTGATAAACACATCGTTCAAATTTACCGATTTTTTCCGTATATTTGCATCGGTGTCACGTTGCATAATGTTCCGTTTTTCTCCTAACGGTAAAAGTGTGCTCATAACAGGCGGCGAGGCCAGCAGATCTGGCCTCTCGCCTTCCGTTATTGAAATCCTAGTCTGGTCCAATCCTGAGAGAAGGACATCGTCGGGCTTCAAATTTCCCAAATTGGTGTCTCTCATCGCTCTCAAGAGAAGATTATAAGTCGTCAAAGTCGGCTTAATATTCTTCAGGTGCATTAAGTGCCACACGATCAGAGCGTGACGCAGGCCGGCTTCCTTGTCCGAAATCGCCCCGTGAAACAGGGAGTTGTAGGTGCTCTCCCCGATGGGAATAGATCTGTCCCTCATCTCGTCCGCCAACTGAAATGCCTCGACGATCTGACCGTGCCAACTGTACGCCTTTACCATAGCGTTGTAGTGCGTTTCGTTCGCTGGAAACTGTTGCTGAGAAAGTGACTTTCGAAAGTTGTTCAAATGTTCCAAAGCTATCTTTTTGTTGTCGGCTAAAGCGCACGCATTGAACAGACTGGTGTAGGTCGCCGCGTTCGGCTGCAATCCGCGCTTCCTCGCCTTGGTGTACAGACCGAAGCATCGCTTTATGTCGCCCTGCTTGGCAAACGCACGCAACAGAAGATTGTACAAGTACAACGTGGGCTTGTCGTGGTTCTCCATCATCGAATCGAGCACTTTCAAAGCGGAATTCAAATCGTTTTTAGATATATTCGACTTGATCATCTTAGCGTACTGGCCCATGCTCGGCTTCAGTCGACGTGGAATGCACCCTTCCCTATCCTGAAAATCCTCCTCTTCCTGTTCGCGCTCGTCCATGGGAGCGCGCTCAAACTTCCTGCCGGAGATATCCCCGAAGACATCGGCGCTCTTCGGGAGCTTCTGCGTGCAAAAATTGCTGACCGGGAGTAGAGATCTGTGCTGCAAACACTCATTCTTGCCTGCGTAATAAATATATTATTAAATTTCTTTTCGCATATGATTATATGCTCTCCTATTACTATGTAATATAGCTATTCTTTGATTATTAAATTTTGTACACACACATGTATACTTCCTATATATAAAATTAAAATATTTTTTTCTAAAAATAATTAGGAAAAAGGAGAATCATATATGGTATAAAATACGGAATACTTATTCGTTATTCGTTCTTTCTTTCACGTACATTGTTTTGCTGCGATAGAGTGATTTAATTCAGTGACATAACCTATGACGTTTTTTAGTTTGATTGTTGAGCGAAATTTTTGACAAAACATTTTATAAACGGAAGTATTCACATTGAAAAGAAAGTTTATCTTTATCGGAGTATCTGCTTTCGTAATACTGGAACAAAATGTATTAAACTTTAATGAAATAAACGAGATAAACACATGGCAGCAGTATATACCCAGTAGACCGGTTAAATTATTTTGTCACACGGTAAATTTTTGAAGCGTGTGATTGGCTGTAGGATAGAGAAATTCTCGAGTCTCCAGAAATGGTGCAAATTTATAGGTTTGTTCCTTCTAAATAAACTTCTTGCACCGTTCCTCTTTCCTCTTTCTCTCCCTACTTGAAGAGAAAAGGAGAAAAGATGAATGGTGCAAGAAGTTCAGCTAAAAAGAACATACCTTGGTGCGTCGAGGAAGTAGGTCTGTTCTTGTTATTGATTACACTTTTTGCACTCAGAATGCAAAAGCTCCGCTTTCTCTCTTTTTTTAGTTAAATATTTATCTTTTCAAGGACAAATATTTGTCGAGATTTCTAACAACGCGACAAATTTATTTGTGATCTCTCTCTTTCTAACATTTAATTGTATCAGCATATCTTACTTCATAACACAGAGTGCAGGTTCAACGAACAGATTTGCAATCACACCATCGTCATCACGCGAGTCACGCGACACGCCGCTTCCGTCAGGAATAAATGCATGTCTCGACGGATGTAAACATTGTAAACAAGAGAAATAGGAAAGTGGACGAAGCGACGAAGCGACGCGAATAGATTTAAAGCGCTGCACCCTTGGATCGTTTCAACTCGGTCTCGGCAAGAGAAGTCGATCGAATATGTGATCTGTGTTGTCCGACGTGGTGTCCGATGAGTGTTTATACTTGAAGTGTATCGTTTTGACATCCGCTAAATCCTGCCGATTAAGCAAATGGTAAGGACTCTTATCGTTATAATTTAACAACTTTATATCCAGTTGTTCACAATTTTTATCTTATCGCTGACTCTCGAAAAAGTGATAACAAACACATGTTGGGGAGGGGTAAATCTCGTATCACGTTCTATACCCATAGAAGGACAGATAGAGCGTATATACGTCGCCTGCAGTCTGCACTTCGACCAATAGCTTCTTCGTAACAAGTCTTACGTTTATTGTCATAGATTTTAACGTTGTATACCAAAGGAATCTATCCGGGAAAAGACCCACAGTTTTATTCAACAAAAGTTACAGCAGGTCTATTTGGCTACTTCTTTCTTTATCCATTAGAATTTACCCTTGTCGACTCGCACTGATTGGAGAGCTCAGACTTATCTGGTCGCTGTGGGATAAAGATTTTAGAAACCATTTTTTTTTTTATAATTATTGACATTGAAACAAGTACATTTCTTGCTTCTCTTTTCTTGCAGCTGCTGCAACTTTTTCTTTACCTTGAGATTTTTTTTATGACACTAAACTGTATGTGTGATATTATTTATATTGATTATAACTGACAGGCGCTGTGTAATTATATCTAACAATTTTATAGACCGAATCTACAGTGAACCTGGATCTGTTTACTGCTGCTAAACAATTAGCAGACAGCGAGATCGAGCTGATAAAAGTGATTGAGAATTCCAGCAAGTGTCAAAGAACTGCTACAAACATGTTCACGAATGCGAAGAAAACGAAGAAGTCTGGGAAGTCAAAAAATGTAAATATTATCTATTATTTGGTGATTATTAAGAATTATGCACATTGTAAAAGTCAGCAAAAGTACCAATCTAAGTGTTTGAATGTATGATAGACTGTAATAGTGATTAAAAGCAATGTTTTTTTTTAAGTTATTTCAAAATATCTTAAAATTCAAGTAATGTTTCAATGAAAATTCTAATTCTGGGACAGGTTCGTCCGTCAGCTGCATTATTGGCCGCCAAACAAGAAGCAGCGAAACGACAGCTGCTATCGGAGAGATCCAACAGCACCTTTGTACCAGACATATATCAAAGAGCAATTGATGGGTATAAGACAATGCGAAAAGAGACTGGCCTCGTATTTGACCGAAGCATGGCCGAGCACTCGTGCCTCTGGGATCCAAATTATCCCGAATGCCCGGCCAGATTTACCCGAGTTTTACAGAGATGCGAGGAGCTGGGCCTGGTACAGAGGTGTAAATTCATCGAACCGAGACGTGCCACGGAGAACGAGCTCCTAAGTAAACATAGTCAGAAGCAGATTGATATTTTAAAGGCAACGGACGGCTCTATGGATTCTGAGAATTTGGAGTTGCTGTCGTCTAAGTACGATTGTGTCTATATCCACCCGGTATGTAGAAATATAATTCTATGTTTCTTCTAGTAAAAAGTAATCATTGTAATCAAGTAACTGGCTTACTTTTCGACTAATATTATTTCTTAAGTATATACAAAAAATATTAGATATACCTCGAAAGAGCTTTCAAGATCTGTTTTATTTTTACAGTCTACGTATAGCTTGTCTTTACTAGCTGTTGGCTCAACAATCAATCTAGTAGAAAGTATCTGTAAAGGCGAAATACAAAATGGCATGGCTATTATCAGGTAATATATGAAGATCTTTATATAAAATATTGATAAAATATTTAATCTGATTCAATTTTACCTTCAGCAATCTACTTTTATTTAATTTAAAAGTAAATTCTGGATTAATTTAATTTAACTTATATTAGTAACAATATAATTACGTAATAAAAGTAATATTCTTTCAGGCCACCTGGTCATCATGCGATGAAATCAGAATATTGTGGTTATTGCTTTTTCAACAATGTAGCTCTAGCAGCAGAGAAAGCTCTGAGTTCTGGTTTGGCGAATAGGATTCTAATTGTGGATTGGGATGTTCATCATGGGCAAGCGACGCAACAAATGTTTTACAATGATCCACGGTATACTTTCCCTTTTTTCAATTATTTTATATTAAGACATTGTTTTATTTGTTCGAAGATTAATTAATAATTACTTTAAATTTTCTTTACAGCGTAGTTTATTTTTCGATACATCGTTATGAACATGGTGAATTCTGGCCCAACTTGAGGGAATCTGATTTTCATTATGTCGGGGAGGACCTCGGAGAGGGTTACAACTTTAATATACCTTTAAATAAAACCGGCATGACTAATGCCGATTACATTGCAATCTTCCAGCAAGTTTTATTGCCAATGGCTTACGAGGTATGTGATACGTTAGCCTTTACTAGTATAAAAATTTATTTATAAAGTAATTAATTGATTAATTTAAATTAATCTTTTAATGGAAGTATTAACATTGTAGTTTCAACCGGATTTGATAATAGTATCAGCAGGTTACGATGCGGCTCTGGGTTGTCCAGAGGTAAATTTGCACATATTTATTATTCTTTTTTATTTCTTCTTTAGTTTTGTCCAGACCTCGTCCTTGTTTCTGCTGGTTTTGATGCCGCATTGGGCGATGAAAAGGTTGTAATAGTATTTTTTTTATTAGGTTATTAATGTATTGTACATGCTACTCATGTCACTGTATTTGTAATATTAACAGCACTTTTATTTAATATAAATTAAAGAAATTATTTAAAATATATCTTTTTTTTTTGTATTTACATGTTTTACATGTACAGATTTTGTATAATTTAATTAATTGATAAGAATGAAAGAAAAAAAAAGTGAAAGAAAGCAAAGAAAAAGGGACAATATGAGGCAATAATAATGTTGTTTAGTATCTATATTACTATTTTGTGTATTAATATTAATTACAAATGTTATTTTTATCACTAATATTTGACATATTATCTAAATTTTATAATAATTTATTCTTGCTAGAAAGTATTTTAGATATATCTTAAAATTCATTAGTTAATTAATACTTTCTTGTTAATACACAGGGTGAAATGCTGATAACTCCGGCATGCTATTCGCATTTATTATCGTTGTTATTAAGTCTGGCAAATGGAAAAGTCGCCGTGGTTTTAGAGGTGAAAGAATATATTTCTAAATATATGTTTATATCTATACTTGCGTAGTTACTATATAAATATTAAACGCAATATTTTAACACATAGGGTGGTTATTGCCTGAAATCATTAGCAGAAAGTGCAGCATTGACTTTAAGAACTTTATTAGGCGATCCATGCCCAGTTCTGCAAACACTTGAGTTACCATCATTAAGGTATAACAATCTAATCTATTAAATTATTGTTATCCCGATATTAAGAATAATAGTCTTCTTTTTCACTCTATCTTACGAAGCCTTTTATTGTTCCAGCATACGTGATACTATCCTGAATGCGATCTACGCTCATAAACCATACTGGAAATGTTATCAATACCAAGACACATATAGCATCAATAGTGTAGCGCACAATAAAGAGGAGATTGCTAATCGGCACGTAGTTATGGTTACGTACAAGTAAGAAACTACAGACATTTATGTATTACTCAAAAATATAATGATTGATTAGCATAATTTAAAAATTTTTCAATTATATGCGTTTTTTTATATATTTCATGAAATAAATTGTTTCTTTTACTTAAACAAATTATTTTAAGCAAATGTATGTTTTAAACCCTAATTATATTAATTTTTATTTTATAATTGTTACTTGTTATAATTATTTAACTTATATCAACGTTATTAACATATTTTATAAATTGCTCGTTTTCTTCCTGCTGTTTCAGAGGCAGTGAAGTTAAACTAGAAAAGTATGAAACTCGAAATTGTTATCCTGTACAAAGCAAAGAAACATTAGAAGCTGTGGAGAAACAATTGAATGAATTGATACAATGTAAGTATTAAAAAATATTTAAATAAATCGCGATGTATGTTTTATTTGCTGCTTGTTGCATGTGACACTTAGTGCGAGTTCCGCATCAGTTCCTTGATATTAATCTGACATCCTGTTATTAAATTATATTCTATTCTGATATCTAATGGATTTTTATCATGTTTTAAAGATGTATTAAAGATAAGGGCTATCTTTAATCTTATCTAGAATACGTCGATCGTTAAAGATAATTTCGAACGGATTCAATAAAGATTTTAATAGTAAAAACAGACTATATGATTTATAAAGTTTAAAAAATATATTTTGAAAGTTGATTATTGCTCAATTATTATTATTAAATATTTAATTTATAAAATATTTATTTTTGCAGTAACAAATTTGCGTAAAACACCTCATAAAGTATGTATCGTCTATGATGAAAAGATGCAGAGGCATTGCAACATTTCTGACAGTTCTCATCCAGAGAAACCAAGTCGCATCTCCAGCATTTATAAGAATCACGAAGAACATGACTTGTTACAACGATGCCATTTATTACAAGTATGACGATACATATACGTATATATTTGATTTATAATGTACAAATCTAGTTTTATCTATATAGTGATCAAGAACATTTAAGTTACATAATTAGTTTATTTTAAAGAATTCTTAAATTAATAAGATATTCTAACTTAATATGAATGAAAGTTATAAAGATTTTATAGAGGAAGACAATATAATGATTTCATGATTTCTTTGTATTACAAAGGGAAGGAGTGCAACGGTAGAAGAATTATCCTTGGTCCATTCGACGGACTATATAGACGACATTAAAAGGACATCGACTGTAAAGCTCAAGGAATTACAAAAGCAAGCCTCGGATTACAATTCCGTTTTTCTTCACCCTGAAACATGGTCGAGCGCCTGCTTGTCCACCGGTTCTCTCTTGCAAGTGGTGGACGCAGTTTTAAATGGGGAGTGTCAATCCGGAGTGGCCATTGTAAGGCCGCCTGGCCACCATGCTGAAATAGACATTGCGTGTGGTTTTTGTATATTTAATAATGTTGCCGTGGCTGCGATGTACGCTGTACAATTTCATCATGTTAAAAGGTATAACACTATAATAATACAACTTTGAATAGCGATAAGAACAAATTAGATGAGAAAAATATAATATATAAATACTTTATAGGGTCTTAATAGTAGATTGGGACGTGCACCATGGAAATGGGACGCAATCTATTTTTGAGGAAGATCCAAGGATTCTTTACATCTCCGTTCATCGTTATGATAATGGAAGCTTCTTTCCAAATTCTAAGCTCGCTAATTATACAAACGCTGGCTTAAACGCAGGCGAGGGATTCAACGTAAACATACCGTGGAACAAAGTAATACATATGTATATTTGTAGCATTTTAAGAAATATTCTTTACAAACAATCATTTGACATTAGTATATGAAAGTCTATAGTTTGATGCAATTTAAAATTGATTTAAAAAAAATTCCATTACATTTTCTTTTATTACATCTACAGAAGGGAATGGGAGATGCTGAGTACATAGCGGCTTTCCAGCAAGTTGTGATGCCCATCGCTTATCAATTTAATCCAGAGTTAGTCCTAGTTTCGGCCGGATTTGATGCTTGCATTGGTGATACACTTGGAGGTAAATTTTAGCAAATTAATTATCGTGAAATATTAAAAAAATGTATTAAAAATTTACGAAAAAACTTATATAAAACGTTATATATTTTAATAATCTATATATATAAAGAAAATTATTTTTTATTTTTGTCAGGTTGTCTCGTAAGCCCAGAACTCTATGGTCATTTGACCCATTGGCTCTCATCCCTAGCCAACGGTCGTATAATCCTAAGTCTCGAAGGAGGTTACAACATCAACTCTATCTCTCATGCGATGACCATGTGTACCAAGGCCCTTCTGGGCGATCCTTTGCCAATGCTGGACCCTAATCTCATTCCTTGCACTAGCGCGATCAATTCCATCAATAATGTACTGAAGACTCACAAGAAATTCTGGTCCAATCTGCAATATGGAATGTCCTTACCGAAAGAGAGACTACTTCCTAAATTTAAGACGATCCCGAATAAACTCGAGGAGCAAAGAAGAAACGCAGATAAATTGAAACAAACTGAATCGAAGATCGCTTTAGAGGTAATCGAGAGCGAGAAATTGGACTTGAATCTGGCGATCGACAAGAACTGCTTGAATCTAGTGACGGACGAGGAGATTTCGAAGCTAACGTGCGAGGTGGAGAATATTAAGATTAAAAATTTGCACGCGATGAAAAGCGAAGCGGTCGAGACGAGAAGGAATCCCGAGTTGAAGCAGAGCGAAACGAAAAATCTGGATGGTATATATTGAATTCACGCTTTGATTAATTATAATAAAAGTAATTATTGCATTCTCTGACTAATATCTCTGATATATTTGATTAGCAGTTTCGCAAAGTGTACAAAAATGCGTGAACGAAACGAACCAACCGAGAGGCAGCCAGCAAGGAAATTCTAACATACGCGAGGATCGCGATGACGAAGGTGCGGCATCGTCACAACGTGAGACACGATCCACAACTCTCTCGGAGTATCTGTCTGACAATCTTCAGGTGAAACTCTTATTATTGTAATACAAGTTATTTCTCTCGTCAATGATTTCTGATAAATATATGTTTATTATTTTGTATATAGATACAAATCAGTATAACTGTATCTTTTCCCCTGTGTAGGCTCTGACGACGGGAGAGATGTTCGCGGTCGTGCCCCTACAGGACTGTCCGCATCTGTTTACAGTTAACGAGGTTCCTTCAGGTGGAATCGATGTAAATTCGCCGTGTGCCGAATGTACCAGCACCGCTGAGAATTGGATTTGCCTGCAGTGTTACACTGTGCACTGCGCCCGCAGTGTTAATCAACACGCGATGCAGCACGCGGAGGAATACGAGCATCCCATCACGCTCAGCTTCAGCGATATCTCTGTCTGGTGCTACGGTTGCGAGTCTTATATCGATAATCCTGTAAGTATCCTTAAAAAATAAAAATTTAAATAAGATAATTTAGGATTACGATAATGTAAATAATACTTTCAAATTAGAATTAGAATTACAATTTTTATATTGATTGCTGCATTTTTAGCGATTATATGCAGCAAGGAACGCGGCTCATCAAAGCAAGTTCAATGAAGCGCTTCCTTGGACTTATAGCGAAAGTAACTCAAACACACCTTAAATAATCAAAGAAATATATTTTAAATAATTCAATTAAAAATGTCTCTTGAGATTGGGTTTTTCAACTTGATGCGCGATAAAAATCTGAAAGAAGATAACTAATAAATGATCTGACCTAAAAACTTTAATAAATATAATAAAACATAATATTTATCGCAATGTAATTAAAGTCTATGTGTAGATAATTGGTATTAATTACTATCTTTGTGTTTTTAATTTTGGATAAATTAATCAAAAATTTGAGAATATAAAAATTAATTTTGACATTTTGCGATTAACTGAAATGCTCAAGTTTTTTCAGAAATCTAATACGTATAACATATGAGAACAAATAATAATTTTTCATAAATTAAAAATGATGTCCTGTTAAAGACAAAAGGAAAAGGAGAAAAACTCAATCTGATGGATATGTATCGAAACTGGAAATAATCAAAATAATAAAAATGTTAACAATGTACTGAAATAATTTATTATTAACGCTTCAATAGAAATTATTAGTTGTACTAAACTAAAAATACCTCGTATATTGACTCGATTGTACAATTATACATAGTGTTCCGAAAAAAATTTAGTCCTCAATAAATAGAAAAAGATTTCTGAGTTTTGTTTCTTTCGTAAATAATTCATCTATTTAATTGTTTTATAAATATGCAATATTCCTTTACTGAAAATTTTCCGGTACACTATGTATATTATATTTTTATATATAGATATATTTTTCGCGTCCCACACGAGAATGATCTCGGTCTAACAATAGGCCTACTAAAATCACTCACACGACAGAATATAGAATAATAATAAGACTAAGACTAAACATCACACAAATTATATCAGAGAAAAATTACATTTTTGTTAATATGTGTACTTTATTTGATTTTTCAATGTTAGAAAAATACTTATTCCAATTTCAATATTAGTTCTGAAAGCAAAAGAGAGTGAGAGTGATTGGAAGAAAGAGGGGGGGACGTAAGTTTTTACTTTTTTTTAAGATTTTATTTATGCGCTTCGCTCCACTCTTGGTCTTTCTGTAAAAGAATCCTCTTGATCACAGATTCAGAGATTAAATATCTATCTTATTAAATATATTAAACCTGTCTTCTTTTTGTACACACAAAGTCTAAGCTCTCAAGTCGAACAAAAAAGAAATAATTTTTAGTTACTTAATTATTAGTTAACATTTTATCTTCATCCAATATATATTACTTCTTAGTTAACGTTTCGGTTCTTATAAGATGTCTTATAATTATAAATCATATAATTTATATATCTTACATAGGAATGTGAAACGTGGAAAATTATTCTCATTATCTTACACTTCTTGATTCACTCTCACTCGCAGTATAGATTGCCTGTCTTTACTTGAGAAAGTTCTTGCCTCTATGTGTATAATACTATCCTCTGTGTATTTGCTGTAGTAAAACGCTGCATAGTTAACACTTTAAGTTGTTTTAATAAAATGATTATTTTTTTGTCAAAGAAGCTGTACTAATAATTAAAAATAAAAATGTGGAATTTTGTATTTATATCAGTCATTATTTTACTGTAAATCTCCATTGTAAATATCATTATTTTTAATATACAGTGTATATTTTAAATATTATATGATTCAACAGTTTTTAATACATCAGTAAGATTTATTCATAATTATAGAATTTATCCTGAAACTTTACCATTAATATTAAGTCAATTTAGTTTTAATTATTGTTATAAAAATTTACTAAATTTATCTTGTTATAGTTAATATATATTACATATAATTTTTACATAAACATCCGATTTACAGTTTTCCAGATCAAAGGAGTTTATTTTTAAATAATTATATTAACTTTTTAATATATGAAAAATATTGTATTTTGTATTTAAATTAATTGTAATTTAAATTTTATTATATACGATGTGCTTTCTCTATTAAACGTATAAAAAGTTACAAAGATTAATCGCTAAATAATATTTCTTCAAACTAAAATCTATTTCATTACTGCATTTTTTTCTCTTCTTTCTTTCATTAATTCCTTTGACTAGTTATTTTATATTTAGTACAAATATATATTATAAATAATTATTATTTATGTGTGGATGTAATACAATTTTTTTAAGTTTATTTGTTATATTAGCCATTTTTGAAATTTATTTATTTATTAAGCCTATTTTGCTTCGATTCAGGCACTAAGTATTCGATTTTTAGCAATAATAATCTAAATTGCTCAACGTATTCATAAACATCCTTTGCAGTCGCGACGATACTGCTAAAAATGCCATCGTCCCGAAAACTTAACAAATGTTCCAGTACACCGAATGAACGCAACGATGGCAATTTCTCTATAGAGATGTGAGGATAGAAAGTATTGACTAGGTGGAACCTGAACAAGTGTGAATTATTGCTCGACAACTCCGTGAACTCGTTTATCGCGGAGGCCGGTAACGCGTAATACAGTCTGTATGGGATCCTGTTGACAACAAAATTCTCCTCGCAATCCTTGATCCTCCTGGCGATGCTATCGAACACCCACGGCAAAGGCTTGGAGCCTTGCTCGTACAAGTGAAAGTCCTGCGTCAGTTTGTATTTGTGATTACTGCTGCTGCGATAGATCCTACGGGTATTGCGCAGCTGCAGCAACGCTGTGGGCAGCGAGTAACTGTACGAGGTATACAGGTGCACGTGAGTGAGATGCGGTTTGGCCTTCAGCTCCGTTGTGATGTGGGACACGAGCGGTAAAACTCCGCCCTGATGCGCGAAAGCGTAGAAGAAGGCCAACAACAGATTGCTGATGTACCAGAGCATCAATTTCCTGGACTTGTGCTTCGTCGGTTCGACAGGACTGCAGGTCTCGCTATTTCCGTCGTCATTGACATATCTGCGGACGATATCCAGACTGGGGACTTGACTCAGTTCAGGCGCGTAAAGAAACACCAGCGGGAAGAGCACCGGGATTATAAAACGAGGTTCTTGATGAGGAAAGACAGACAACAAGGCGACTGGGATGATGAACGTAAATGTCATCAGGCCTACGATGCTCTGCAGGCGCGGTAGATGCAGCCATTGTGCCTTCAGCCCGCTGGAAATAAATATTATTGTCGTTTATATGTTTCGTATCAATATCGGTATGACTCACCTATGTATCATTTTCGCGACCGTCAGTAATCCAATAACTCCCAAAACGTTGAACAGCAGTGGAATGTTGACTAGGAAATGCAGGAAATGAGGATGCAGTCCATGTGACTCCAAATTCTTCGTGTTCGCATTGTACTTGAGGAAATTAACTGGCGTCACCACAAAATTGTTGATTCCGATCTCCAACTGGCCTATCTCCGCCATCGTCAGGTATCCGAAGTAGAAACTGTCGACTAGAATGAAAAATATCGCGGCCGGCAATCCGCAGAGAACAAAGACGAACATTCTGATGTGAAAGTCTCTGAAGCCGACGCTTTTCGAGTTCATTCCTCTTTGTAGCCAGAAGAAGATGGGGACGAAGGCAAACGCGACGAAAGTCGGCCTGTTAAATATCCCTATTACCGTTATCGTGGCCAGCACAAAGCAGTCGTTCAGAGAATGCGAGGGCAGCAATGCCCTGAGCTTGTAGTACTTGACTCGCTCTACGGCAGTCGCTGCTTCGCTATACTTCTTGGAGAGATAATCATTCTGCAACACCACCTAACATAAAACAATAAAATCGTTAGATCAACGCAAGGTACAAACAAGGTAATTAAAAGTTAAGGTTTCTTAATCAATTAACACAATACGAAAAGTTGATTCAAAACTGGATTCCCTAAGTCTTAATAAATTTTTTTCTAAGAGCTCATCGATTACTTTTATATCGCATAATCTTTGAAGAAATTGGTACCTTCTCCGAATACGCCATGCACCGGGAAACGAAATACAGCAGTGCGGCAGTCAGCACCAATTCAATAGAATTGGATAGCGTACGGGTAGCGTAGGTGAGCATGACGTAGGAGCTAGCGTACGTAACAAGCCTGACTCTGTAGTTCTGGCCGTACATGTAACAGATCTTGTATAGAAAGTAATCCGACAGGAAAGAGAGCGCACACATGAAGAGCCGGGGGAAGAGCACGAAGAAATAAGGTTTCCTCAATGACATTCCGAAGAAGTAAAATGTATACGGAGACAATCTCTTGAGAATTGCGTAAGGCAAACCGACAACGACTTGAGGCACGAACATAGAACGTATGGGAAAGGTAGCGTTAAACTCCCATGGTTTGTAGACATCAATATCGAAGTGGTCTCCTATAGAAAGAAAAACAGATATAAATATTAGACATAAAGTAAAATGCTGAAATAATAACTGCATAGCAGAATGGTGGCATACCAGAGACAACTTCGATGGACTGAAAGAACTCGTCGGGATGAATGTAGCCTGTCTGTGGAGCAAAAGTGAGGACTATTCTCAATGTGGCCAGGATCCAATAAAGACCGATCCTACGTTGCACAGGTGCCGCAGTTTGGTAATCATCGATAGATCTGCGGTATTCGTTTTTATGCTAATAAACAGAAAAATTTTATGTGTAAATATAAACATATAAAAGCAAATAGAAATACATAAAATAACATGCAAAATAAAACAGATATGTACATGCAGACTGGACAAAATTCTTTTTTTTTTTTTTTTCAAAAATATAAATAAATATTAATACAAATATAAATTTATATAAATATAAATGAATTATCAATGTCTATATACATATATATACACATGTATAGGTATATTCAAATAAATATATACAGATACTTATGTCAGATATTTAAAAACAAGACATATATATAAACTTTAAGATAAAAAATTATATAAATATTAATGTTAAGAATATTATGTAAAAAAAATTACCTTGAGTGACATGTTTACTGTATAAGGATTAGTTCGTCATAACTTAACCTCAATGGCAATTCTTGGACATTTATTTAAAAGTAAAAAAATTATGAAGAGTTATGAATTACTCTTTTCTATTTTATCGCAATCAAAATTCGTAATCAGAAACATCATTTGCGTTGATTAAACTAATCGGTGAAACCGGCCCATGTCCGTGCAGTTTTCTGCCAACTTCACTTTTCTCCACTTTTCTCTGAAGTTTTGGAACGCGCCGAACGCGCGCTGCTTCCGAGGGAGCAGAAAGTGCAGACGTGGTGCAGAAAAAGAGGTGCAGAAAGTGCAGCCGCGAGGAACGAGTTTATTGATTCGGAGGGCGCGCTGGCGGCGCTGGGGGCGCGCATCGTCGCGCTGAAGTACTGGAACGTCACAACGATGGCCGACAATGGACGCCGTGACTCGTGAACGATCCGCCGTCCGCGAGCGATTGTTTACCGTCGCCCCGTCGTCGGGAATTCTTTAACATTGCGGATATTCACGCGCAGCGAGGTCGGGAACGTGCGTGCCGTGTTGTGTGCGAGCGATCGCGCGTCGGACAAACCCCCGAGCGTGCTTCGGTGTGAAGTGTGTCAGTGAAGGGACAAAGGGTGTCACGTAAGTGTGCGCCGAGCCCTCGGGAGGACTCGTTCAGAAAAAAATGCGAACGAAAGATATCGCGAGGACTTCGAGGAAAAAAAAGAGAGAATGAGAGGGAGAATGAGCGCTGTAAACGCTCTCCACGGCGAGAATTTACGTATTTAGTGGCTTTAAATCGCCTTGCGCGACGAACTTTTCTACTAGATAATTAAAACAAGATTTTTAAAAAAGGAAAAGCGGGGGAAAAAAACCCAGTAAACAAAGTCTCCCGACAGACTCTCAATGTGTTTGACGGGCCGGGGGTAAAAACGGTTGTACGCTGTATAATATCTGT
The DNA here is from genome assembly GCF_030848805.1 of Temnothorax longispinosus. Classification (NCBI taxonomy): domain Eukaryota; kingdom Metazoa; phylum Arthropoda; class Insecta; order Hymenoptera; family Formicidae; genus Temnothorax; species Temnothorax longispinosus. The sequence goes on from NC_092368.1 coordinate 16,649,341, forward strand.
CTCTGATAAGTAACCTCTGCTTGGGGAAGGAGTGCGCGTAGAGGATAAATAACTAGAACGAGAGAGGCGATCCGGAAAGATAAAAAGTTTCTCCGTGCTTTCAGAGACTCCGTAGAACGGCCCTTCGTGCGAGCGAGCTATATATGTGCTGTCGAATGCCGTCGCGTAATCTCAACACGAACTGTCCGTAAAGCCAGTATAGTTTATATTCCGTCCATGGTCCAGGTCCAGATCTCTCTGGCCAGTCCGTGTTGCCATGTGCCCCCGTTGTCGATTTGTGTTAGGCTTAAGGGAGCCGGGTCAGCCGGGTGCCGCTACGGCGCGCCTACGCGCTTTAAGAAAAAGTACTCCTCGGGACAGTGTGGACTTTCCGCTCGATTCGGAATCCCCGAACTATCCTCCTCGCTGTACACTATATAGTCCCTTGCTACCGCATTATTGTCGTAAGATGTACGAGAAACGTTACGATACGTCGTTCCTCTTGCCAGAGTGCCCCCGCGCAGCTCGCGACGTGGTAATAAGCTACCTCCCATCTGTGCGTTGCAGGACGCTTGATCCGACGGCGGCAGCGGCAGCGGCGGCGGCGGCGACGACGACGACGGTGGCGAGGGACAGTCCTAGTTGACCATGGGCAGCAACACAGACGGCGACAACCTGAATCTCAGCTGTGGCGAGAACGACAACGGCGACGAGCTGAGAATCGCCGCGGACGAGACGTACGATACCCGCAGCGAGGTCTCCTCCAGCAGCTCTAACTCGGACTCTAGCCATCCTAGCATCAGCTCGGTCTCCAGCAAGTCCTCGCGCGGCGACAATAAGCGCAGCAAGAGGAACAGGAACAAACGTGGTAGATCCAGGGATTCTAAATCGTCCAGTCCTGAGCCGAAGCGGGCCAGATCCAAGGAAAGCAAGGGCACCACCAAGAGCTATGACTATGCCACCAAGTTGAATTACTTGTTTCGAGACGCAAGGTTCGACGAAGACAATAAATACCTATTGCAGTCTTTGTATTAATAACAAAATTCTGTTTGAAATATTTTCAAGTGTTAATTTTACACAAGTGTATCAAATTAGAATTTAATTTTAATTAATTATTATAAATTAAAGTTAATGGATATATAAAGTTTGCCATAATAAAATAATAAAGTTGCATACTCTGTATGTAGCTTGAAATTTTACCAAATTTTATTCTTTTTATATTGAATCAAATAGGATGATTGTAGTTTATAGTAAGCATATCTTACATGATATAGGGAGAATTTCTTTTTTTTAATTATATATTTTTAATGAATCGTCTAGACTTGGAGTAAATATTTCTAAGTCTCCTTTGCCAGATTTTTCATCATCAAGTCCAATAATGCGGAAAATGTGACGCTATCTAAAGCCAAGGGAGTATGGAGCACGTTGCCGCAAAACGAAGCAAATCTAAATCAAGCCTACAGGGAATCGCGAAACGTGTTGCTGGTATTTTCCGTGAAGGAATCAGGAAAGTTTGCTGGTTTTGCAAGACTTAGCACAGAATCGAGAAGAGATGCTGGTTCAGTTTCTTGGGTATGTAGAATGAAATATGAACCATGATATAATGAACAATTATATAATAATTAGCAGATTCACGATTAACTGATTGACTTTAATGTCATTTGATTGAATTTCTTTCTTATTAATTAAATAAATCGTCAAAAAATAGGAAATAATGTCATGAAATGGATTTCAGGTTTTACCACCTGGATTATCAGCAAAGGCCTTAGGTGGCGTATTTAAAGTTGATTGGATCTGCAGAAAGGAATTGCCGTTCACAGCCACATTACATTTGTACAATCCATGGAATGACGGTAAACAAGTCAAGATTGGTCGGGATGGCCAGGAAATTGAGCCCAGAGTTGCTGAAGAATTATGCAGATTATTTCCAGAGGACGAAGGTTAATATAAGTATTATGTTATTAGTTAATAAATAATAATCAAATATTTGTTAAATATCTTGTTTTATATATTTACTAATATCATGTATATAAATATTTGTGTTTGTAGGAATCGAGATGACACCCATCTTGAGGAAATCCAAGGAAGCAGGAAAACACGTCGTAAAGACATCGCGTTATCGCGACAAAAGACCTATAGGTAGTTCTAGATTTTTACGAAGAGGTGGACGAGGACGCAAACTATTCTTGACCTCGAGATCACGTTTAGCGTCACTGGCGAGAGGATCTCAAGATGTTACAGGAAATCATAGGAGCTCCAGGGATCATTCGTACCGATACACACCGTGGTTCAATCGCGGCGATTCACCTTACACAAAGTACGCGATTATCCAATATTGATTATTCCTGGCTTTTAAAGTTGTACGATGGACATACACTTTTGAAATTTAATGTTATGATTTAACGCTGTTAATGTGTGTGACATTACACGTCGCAAATTATTAAATAATTCTTTTAAAAGGCAGATGTAAATTCTCGATACTCGATGTATCTTATATATCGTTTACCTTGTGTAACAATAATTTCTTTTAGGGGTTACGGAACTGGTCTGGGTGTCGCCGCAGTTGCAGAGGCTTATGTGGCAGATTATATGCGTACTATGCAACATCAATTGCCTCCATTACCGCCTTACGGCCCTCATCCGTACGATTCTCTACCACCACCTCCACCTCCAAGGTAAGAATTTATTCAATACTGCACCAGAAGCGCTTATCTAATACTTTTCAGATCCTACTATTTCGTTCCGCTTTAACATTTATTTTTCGCACAGAGCACAAACTCCATAAAAATATAAATATCCATTCTCTCTTTCTCTCTCTCTGGCATTAAATTAAACTAGAAATTAAATATATTTATTAAAATTAAATAATGTTAATATAACAATCGAATTGACATTAAACAAAAATTATTCTATCATAGGCGTAAGATTGAATGGAAATATCCCCTTTTTTTTCAGATATTACGATGGTCTACCACTGCCTCCAGATTACGCCAATGCGACAGCATCGGCACTAGAAAAGCGTAGCTACGAGAGGAGTGTCGACGAGTTCCTATGGAGAACGGCTAGTCGTCACAGTCGGCACAGCGATCACCGTTCTTCTCGCGATCATCACAGATATAGAGATCGCAGATAAGGATCTCGACTTTAGTGTTTCCCTTGAAAATCCGTCGGTCCCCATAATCCTCTGTTGGCAATGATAGAATTGGAGAGGGAATTCTGTTGATAAAAAAATTAAACTAGCATTATTTATCATTTATATTTATTTGGATTTATAGAATATTTCCGAGGAATTTAATCCAAAAATATTTAATATAGTAATAATAATATTATATATATTACATATAATATATATAATATTAATTATATATTTTTATATTTAAAAAATATCTATATTTTAATATATTTTAATTAACATTTTAATATATAATTAAAATGTTATAAATATGTTGAGATTAAATTTGTATATAAAATGAGTAAAAAGATTTAATTTAATTAAAATATAAAAATATAAAGTCTTAAAATTCATGATTAATGGGAATCGGCGGGTTATATAATCATTGCACACCATGGAGGCAATTTTAATCGATGACGTTTAATTGTCATTACTATCAGACGTAACTGCGCAGCGCACTTCCAAACGCATTCTACGCTGTTGTAAAATAATATAGATTAATTAAGTTTTGTACCATTGAGTATTGGTAATTCTTTTACTGAATGTGTAACATTTTCTGCGATCACACAAATAAAATGCAATAATGAAATTATTTCGCCAATCAAAAAAAGAAAAGGAAATAAATTCGAATATACGCGATAAAGATATTTGTTCTTTTGTTATTTTTTCTCAACTATTTTATACATTTTATACGTCTTATATTTGTGCGAAATAATTCTTTCGAAATGAGCGGATCGATTTAATCTGGGATCGATCAATTTTTTAATTTAACTTTAGTAGAACTACTATTGCTTCTAATTCAGTTATTCCACGTGTCTCGACTCTACTTAATGAAGCTTCATATTTTATTGATCTCTGTTTTAACCATGCAAAATGATGTTTTCCTCTTGTTCTACTCTTCCACTACCTACTCATGTTATTCACATTAGAGCAAAAAAAGTAAAGTAAAAAGACCAAACGCGTCACGATATTTTCGTTCTACGTTATTACTATAAGGATGGAGATTAGAATAAGAGGAAGCTTGAAGATAAGAAAGGCGCTCTGATGTTCTGATGATCCACAATGGAGAGTCGATTGTGTGTGTGTGTGTTTGTACGGTACGATAGTTTCAAGCTATATATTTAACAGTGAAAACTATGAGCAAGTCTTCTCTCTTTCGCGAGATATAGTTGGAAATATAGTTAGAATAAGAGAAACGTGTCTAATAAACGAAATCAAGAATTGACAAGTGATAAGGGATATCACTCACGTACCACCCACACAAAACGGGGTATTCCCGAGCGGATACTTCGTCCTGACGGGCTGACGAGAGACAGATGTGCGGAAAGATTCTAATGTGCTGCAGCTTCAACGCATCAACATCAGAAATTATCTCTAATTCTTTTCATAAATTTCGATTATTATAAAACTTGAAAGTATTCTCAGATGGTGTTTTAAATAATAAATTTTAACAAAAAAAAATGTGTCAGTTTATGATTATTGTAAAATTGTAAATTATAACTTTCTCCGAGTCAAGAGTCATTTTGTGTGTCGTGCGGTCGATGGTTGCGACGTTTAATTCATCATGTCCCTTAGAGCGCAATTTTTCAAGTACGGTTCGTGCATTGTGTTATATTTTCTCATTTGCATAATTTTAATTAAAACGAGAAGAAGCAATGTAGAAGAAACGACGGGCGCGACGACGACGATCAAGTATCAGCCGCAAACGATCCACTTCTCGATTTCAGATAGGATAATTAAAAAGGATGTCAAGGGGGAGATCAACATGTTGCGGATGGACGAATTAAAGGGTGGAACTTTCGACCTGCAGGTATATTTAGATGTATGAAAATTAGACAGAAAATATAAAAAGACGTTAAAGATAAATATAAGATAATAACAGATTAAAAAAAAAAAAAATAAACCTCCCCGACGGGGAATCGAACCCCGGTCTCCCGCGTGACAGGCGGGGATACTAACCACTATACTATCGAGGATAAGTTTTAGAAAAGATTGAAAGTTAAAATACTAAAGTTGTGATAGAAAATGAGAGAGAGAGAGAGAGAGAGATCATTTTCTATCACAACTTTAGTATTTTAACTTTTAATCTCTCTACAGCTTATCCTCGATAGTATATATATATCCTCGATATATATATATATCTTATAATTTTACATGATATTCTGGATTCATCTACTCCATTTTCAACTATTATTTTCATTTTGTGCACAGGCAAAAATTGAAATTTTATTTTTACGAATGTTAAATGTCGAGGGTATCTGAATCGACGTATTAACTTTCCATTTTACGTATTCCTGTTAACAGAAGAGCGCGAATCTGCTGCAACAGGTATCAAACGTCTGCGCGAAGTACAAGCTGAAGACTCCTCTCGTCAAAAGGCATTTTTTATACAATGTCAAACATAAGTCGCTGTATTGTTGGATCCGCAAAGTCGGGTCTACCAGTTTCACCAAACTGTTTTCCGACATGAGCAACCGTAGAATCGAGCACAATTTTTACAAGTAACTAATAGTAATCATGATCAAACACTTAATGTGTTTATTATTATTTATTACTTTGCATATTTATATAATCTTATTAAATACAATTAATAATATCATAATTAATTCGAAAAAATTTACTTTGTTTTTTATTAAGAGACCCAAATTTTTCTGTCTAATTTATTACATTAAATTAATTTATTTTATAATAATAAACTTTATTTCAACCATTCAGTTACATATAGTTTGTAACGCATTATAACTCTATCTTTTATTTCCTTTATTTATTTTATTTTATTTTCGTGAAAATAAACTAATGATATACAACGTTAATTGTAACAGTAGTTTATTATATGTTAATAATTCGATAATGCATTTGTAGAGAAGTGGACGTCCTGTCGCCAGAAAGTTTAGAAAATCTGCAGCGTTTTGCTAACAACAATACCATTTTCAAATTGCTTGTCGTCAGACATCCGTTTCAACGGCTGGTCTCGACGTATAGGTAATTAGTCTTATTACACAAAGTACAATACTCTGAATCGACAACAAGTTGACATAACTTCGAAACGAAAAAATACCGGTACAAAATTATTTATAGAGACCGCATCGAAGACAACAGCAAATACACCGCACAATCCTGGCTCTACACTCGCCAAATTCTTCATCTCTCAAGGCCGGAACTCTTCCGTTTCAACGCGTCGGGCGGCAACATCCTGCAAAGAATATTCTTAGCGGACAGAAGGTACGCATGTGGCAAATCCCTCCATCTAATTTTCTTACTTTACAATTAATTCACGCGTAACATAGAATACGGATCTCTATCTGCGTTTCTCTGCAGATTGAAGGTGATACCCAGTTTTCGAGAATTCTTGGAATGGTTGCTGAAGCAACCGCCGGATCACAATGACGTCCACTGGGCCCAATATCACACTCACTGCGCGGTCTGTAACGTGAGCTACAACTTCATCCTGAAACTGGACGAATACACGTTCGGGGAAGTCAATTACATCCTGTCGAAGCTGAGATTAGATAAAGATAAGATCTACTTGCCCAGGCTGCAGCGCACTCGTACTGGGGTCACCAACTCTGATATAACGTGTAAATACTTTCACGACCTGACCACCGACATGGTCCTGCGATTGTACGAAAGGTACAAAGTGGACTTTGAGATGTATAACTATAAGCTGGACAAGTATTTGCACTGTGCCAAGAGTAAAAATTGACTTGGACCAGGCAAAAAAATGATGGAGCAGCAATAAGTAATACTTAATTGAAAAAAGATAAAAAGAACACTTTTTGATAAATAACTAAATTTTTTAAAGACGGGATATTTTCTCGTGCCTTTTTTTGTAAACTGGAAAATAGAAAATATATTCTGATTGACTTTTTATGGATGAGTCTTTACATCTCTATAATGACGGGGAAACGTAAATAAAAATATAAATTTCTTTAGGAAGATTATACCTAGAAAATTATTACATTATGTAATTATTAGAAATATGTTAATTATGAAAATTATGAATTACTGTGTAGTGGATTTTAGAATTAAATAAAAATTTGAAATCAATGATTACACATACACGCGCGCACGCACACACACATATACACACATGTGAGAATATTAATCAATAAATCTTAGTATAAGTAAAAACAATCTATTTTTCTTTTCTAATGATCAAAATAATGACAATAGTTATGACAATATGATAATACATTACGGCATATGTATATTCGTCAATATACAAAATTAAATTAATTATTGTATCTATAAGCCACGGATGTCACTAATAGAAAAAAAATTAAAAAAATGAGACTTTCACTTCTCCGTGTAAACCACGCAATGTTAGAAATAACTTTTAAACTAATTTTCACACGAAAATGTTTCTCTTATCTCTTACGTTTTTACTCCGTTTCCTCTGTTCTCTTCAAAAGCTTTCTTTACTCTCTTCTATCTCTTTACTTTTTATCTCAATTTGAACTTTAAATGTTTTCAAGTCCTTTCGTTTTCCACCGTATCTCTCTTCACTTTGAAGCTCATCTCTTGCTTTCGCAGTTAATCGTCGTCGCACACTATCAAGCAATCAATGTCATCGGAAGGCTTCCGCTTCCTCAACGTTGATTTCTTCAGCTCGGATGAGTTATCATGGCATGTGTCGTTACTGATAATGCAGATATCATCGCTATCATCGCCATTATCAATTTCCACTTTGCGTTTCTTAACTGCTATCTCATCTTCGGCATCATTTTTACGCTTCTTAGCCACATCCGGCGTTTCGGTCACGGTCTACAGAAAAAATATTTTTTCAGCAAACAAATAATAGATAATAAAGTAATCAAAAGAAATATTTCCCCAAGTACCCACCTGTCCATTGGAGCTGGAAGACTTCTCCGTTTTCTCTTCTTCCTCTCTTTCCTTCGGTTGAAGCGCGTTCTTATCTGCCAGTATTAAAAATTGCGGACTATCGTCTTTCGGACCAGGTTTCTCTCGATAAACTACGAAGACGGTTAGCGAATAGTTCTGCTGGAAGTCGTCGACCTTGAGAATTGCCCCATCCTTGATTCCCAACTCCTCCAATTTCTTGTCATTGTTGCTCTCTGTCTCGCCTTCCTCGCTGCTAATGACGACGGAACCAGTTCCATCGATCATTACATCGGGGGCGATCATGTTCAGTCTGTTCTTGAGCACCAACTCTTCCAGTTCTTTAATAGTCATGCTGGAGGTATCGACCGCGAGCACAGCCTGCGGGGTAGGTGCGCAAACGTAACATTGCGGATTGGGTGGATTCACTGCTTTTTCTGGGACTAGCAGCTGATTACGGTGATTCATCTTTAAGCGTAGATAGACAGATCTGCAGGCTTGTAGATTGTTCTCAAGGACCCGGAAAGCATGAAGGACCACCATGCCCGCGATGATAGCATTGGTGGTGGCGATCGCCGGGATTATGTTGCCAGCCATTGCTAAAGAACGAGAAGAATAACGTAAAGATTAAAATCGAAGGTTTCATGGACAGTAAAATGGAGTACGTTGAATAAATTGTACGTTTAAAATGAAACGCAGATATATTAACTTCGAAGACAGAAAGATGCTGGGTAACGCGTAGCTCCGTGCGAGAGCAGTTGACTCATAATCGACGATTCCCAGGTTCGATTCCAACTTATTCCATACCTCGATTTTATAAGAGATTGGAAAGTTGAAGATAATATAAACCAAAACGGTAACCCATATTTCAAGAACAAGATGCAAAAAGATGCAGAACAGATGGAACATTGTTACGAACATTTAATATCAAATCTGCTTTTCTGAGGAATTCCAAAGATGTGCGCGCGAATGTTGGCGCATGCGGCGACAAAATCCATAGAGTGCTGATCATCCTTATCCCAAACCAAATGATTGCCTGGCGATTTTTCTTGACAGGATTTCAATGTCTGACTCAAACTTTTCATCGATTCTGCAAAGATCGAGCCGCATTTGGAAATACTCCAGCGTTGTTGGTCCTTCAGCCCAGGCTGATTGATCTCTTTACTGCATCCGGCCACTTCAAGAAAATAATACGTTATTTTCACTGACAATAAGACAATGAGGAAGAAGATATCTGTAGGAACGGCAACAAACCTCCGTCTGGCAATTCCCTCCAATTCAATGGCGTTGGAGATCGGCGTTTTTTCCACAAATTGTCCATGCTCAGCAGATACTTGATGTCATCGTGAAAAAGCTTCGTAAACAATTTTTCTGGGTCGTAATTGCAGGACTGGGCCCAAACTCGTGTGGAAATCCTGTCAATGTTCCCTTTATCGTTGGATTCCGCCTGTAAAGCCCCTTCCCCTGCTGTATCTGCAATATCAAAATACTTTAATTGCATCTATTATATTTTGCTATAAACAATAATGATGATAATTATTTGATAAAGTAAAATAAAAATAAATATAATAATGATAACATTAAAAGTATTTTTAAAATAAAAATTATCTTAAAAAAATAAAATGTCAATTACGCTGTGTTTGTTCGGTATAATTATAAATTATATCGAATATCATAGCTTAATAATTTTTGTATTACCAGTTGCTTCAGGATCCGCGGTGTCTGGAGAAACATCCTGATCGGGATCTTCTTCCCCAAATAATTGACTGCAATATTACATTAGAAAATTAATTAAGGATTATTGTTCATAAAATTAATTTATATATATATTTTGTTCAATTTATATAGACATAAGTAAAAACTGAACAAAATTTATACGAGTTTAATCAATAGATGGTAATATAAAATATCTTAATGTAGATCATGTTGTGATAGTTACTTAAAGAGATGTTTAGCCCATACGATGCAGTGAATGGGCTCGCTGGGCGTGTTGCGGATGGTACAACCGGGATAAGTCTTTTGCGCAGCTTTAGGCGTACATTCGTAGCATTGGCTCAAGCCCTTCTTGATGAGTTCGACCTGGCCTTCGTAACCCGCGGTACCGGACTCTATTAATGGTATATCTGCTGCTAGACACATACGATTCACATGATTTCTCGCCGCTCTATTGTCAAGAGCGTTTAATACCACAGTGAACCTCTTGAAGAAGGACAAGCCGAATTCCGATCTGCAAACGCACGAGTCTTTAGAAACGTCGAATAGATTGCGGTGTCAGCGTTGCTGACTAAGAAAAGCGAATGTGTCAACATCAACTTACGATGTAATACTGTCGTGATAATGTATCACTTTGACATCTGGATTAAATGTTAATGCAGTTTCACACGCTATGCTGGCTTTTGATTTTCCCACATGTTTCTTTTGGAACAGAAATTGTCTGTTTAAATTGCTGACGTCAATCGTATCCAGATCAATCTGAAAATCAAGGAAAGGCTTAATTGAGAACAATCTGAATATAATATCTGATTATATATCTATAAAAATATTCCAAGTACAAGTAAAAACACAGAAAATAAAGTAAATTGATAAAAAAACTTAAAATAAAAATTGTGTAAAAAGCAAAAGCACAGCAATCCGAAATAAAATATCTAAATCACTAAAAATAACCAAAATGAAAAACAATTAAATAATTAAATTAAATTAAATCAAGCAGTTATTTAAATAAGAATCAGATAAAATTAATATAAGAAGAATACAACAAACGTAAATAAGAGCCAGAATAAATAACGTCGTTATAAACAAATAGGTCAATTCTAATAGAAAAAAAAAAGAAGAAAAAAGAAAGTAAATCAGCAGAATTATTGTGAGTAATGCGAATACAGATATTTGTACTACTTTCATTATCTAAAACTATAAAGTTAACATTATTATTGTTAACATTAAAGTAAAAAAACAATAGAATGTGATGTTTATTAAGGGTGCGTTTACGAAGCGAGCTTAGCGTTATTACATCGTTTTATCCATGTTTAACCTAATGATCGATAAAGATAGAATGCCGCAATAGCGTTAATTACACGTTCCGTGAATGCACCAAAATTGTTACTGACGTTACTGTAAATCTGTAAATCGCTCGAAAGTGAGGTTACGTTAGCTATTACAGAATTGCGTGTACTCACGATTTCGATATCGGCGAACCCGGACATCACCAGGTTCTTGAGAATCTCGCAGCCGATACCGCCGGCACCGACGACGAGCACCTTGCTGCGTAAAATCGCATCGCGTAATTCTTCGCGAAACACTCCGTTCACAGCCGTCGCCATCTTGCCAACTCTCGGCGGTCAGGCCGGCATCGCGTTTATCGCGTTCCGATTCAGCGATCCCGCGATCGCGGCATTTTTCACGCATGCGCAGCAGCGCGGTACGAGTGTCCCTCGATTTTCCACGTCGCCAATTGGTTTAATTTATAACCTAATTTTCTGATTGGTTGATTCGATCGAAAAACCCCAAGCACCGGTCTGTGAGTGGCTGTATTCTGCCGGACGGAAGAAGCGTCCCTCAAGCGGGGAGCACACACTTCTGCGCAACGCATAATGCGTAAGCATAAGAAAATTGATTGGTCTATTTCCTTATGCACATGTGTATGAACCAATCAATTTTCTTATGTTTACGCCGTATGCGTTGTGCAGAAGTGTGTGTCCGGGTCCTTAAGCCCGTATCACACTATGGGATTGCGGATTGAAATTGATTAATAAAATTCAATCAATCAGAATAAAGAAAATTGGGCTGTGAGTTCCAAATTCACTGCCAGCCACTTGCCAATGCTAATGCTAATGCTAATGCTGGGTCTACAAATGCGAGTCGCAAAGTCGTGAGTCGCAAGAATTGACCAATCACAGACGAATTTGAGGAGAATAATCGACTGTGATTGGTCAATTCTTGCGACTCACGACTTTACGACTCGCATTGTAGACCTAGCATAATGCTAATGGCTCCTGCACACAGGACGCGGCAGCGCGGCATTGCGGCAACGCGGGCACCGCGGTAACCAATTACCGTCTTGCCTTTCCGTTCTACTTTTGAAAGTAGTACGGAAGGCAGATGGTGATTGGTTACCGCGGTGCCGCGTTGCCGCAATGCCGCGCTGCCGCGGTCCTGTGTGCAGGAGCCATAAGACCTCCATAGACGCGGAAAACGCCGTGCGGTAGAGTGCGTTGACCAATCAGAAGGCTGCCGCAAGTCGCCTGCGGCAAAAAATCAAAATTTGTGATTGGTCAACGCACTCTGCCGCATGGCGTTTCCGCGTCTATGGAGTCTTAGCATTAGCATAGGTATCGAGGGGGTCACAAAACTAAGGATGGCGCAATAGCTATGGCGCAGGAAGCGCTCAAAATTGGAAAAACTGTAAAGTAAAGAATGATGATGTCTAGACCATTGCTTTTTTTATAGAATTTTTATTACTATTATGTATTGAATATTTTTTAAAAACTTGTTTCGTAATTAAATGGAACTCAATCATGTGCAATTTGTTTTCTTTTTCCTTCATGGAATCATAGTATGAGAAAATCATTTCATTTTTTGAATTGTCGTGCGTCAAATACTAGTGAATATATTCAATAAGGACGAACCATACTGCATATATATATAAAGACAATTATATATTTAAATGTGAAAGCGTCATATAAGCAGTTTTTTAGTTTTAATATTTAATAGGTATGTCGCAAAAAATGTGATAATATTAGCACTGAGCATCTCAATCGGTCAAAATGCTCGTTAAAGCGCTCATTATGACTTCATGTGCAGTGTTTAGCGTGATGCGGCGAATAAAAAATAGCACAAGTGCGAATAAAATCGCTATTAGAAGTTTATTTTTTACAATTATATCACAATTGGATTATATTGTGTTACATTTCCTGCATTACGTTGTGTTTCTTTAGATTTCGTTCTTTGTACCTGAATCTCTTGAACTTTTTATCGCTTCTCTCTTTTTCTCTCTGATGTCTAATTTTGAAACACCTAAATTACAAATATAAATTGCATAATTAACAAGTCCAATTACTGATCGTTTAGTAAAAATAATCTACATGCTGTTGGTTAAATTTTTACAACAACACAGGGCCCCACGGCCAGCGTTAAGAGGAGCAACCTATAAACATAAAAATGTTTAAGTTTGACAAAATACATTTACAATTATTTCTATTTACCATATTCAATTACAGGAATAGTTTATACACTCACAGGTTCCCATTCGTTGAGATATGGATCGTAGGCTTCCACTAGTGTGAGACTTTGTTGGCCGTCGTATCCTCCCACGGCCATAAGTCGGTCACCTAATACGCACACACCAACTCTACTCCGGGGCACACTCATTGGCGCAACCATAGTCCACGTATCGGTTTTAGGATCATATCTATATTGTTACATCGCATTATATATAACTTGAAAGTTTTAACATATAACGTAAGAGCGGCTTTATACCTTTCTACACAGTCGAATATGCTAATCTCGGGATTGCCAAGTGAACCGTCGTCGTCGTAACCACCGAGTGCATAAAGACAACCATTCACTACTCCTACGCCTACGCCGCATCGTCTCTTCGACATAGGTGCGCACGGTGTCCATTTGTTCGTGTGCGGATCGTAACATTCTACCGTATTTAAGCAGAAACTGATATCTCTTCCTCCTACGGCATACAATCTAAAACACCATAAAAAATTTAATATCAACGTTATTTAAAAAAATTTAATATTTAATAAGATTTAAAGTTAATAAAATAATATTTATACGAAGACACGCACTAAAAAGGAAATTAAAATGATTGAAAACAGATATGACGTAATAATTTATCTGTAAAGACTTACTTATCATTTAACACAGCTACACCGAATCCAGATCTTTGTACGGACATAGGACATATTAAACTCCACCGACCTGTTCCCGGATCCCATCTGTCTACATTATTAAGATATCTCTCCCAACAACCGACGTGACCACCAACAGCATATAAAAGTCCACCTAAGACTGCCACTCCTAAAAAAGAATATTATAACGTATTTGCCAGGGTTTGATTATGAATAAATGAAATAAATTGCACATTAATTTTGCAAATTCTCATGCATTTGTACATACCGAATGATTGTCGAGGAACATTCATAGGTGGTAGAGTGCTCCACGTAAGAGTAGAGAAATCGAAGCATTCTACTCTGTATCCTAATGCGCAAATCAATTTTTTATCGACTACTACTGCGTCAGATTTAAATTCACGGCTTATGCGTGATACAGATGACCAGCGTTTATCGCAAAATTCATCTAGAGATCGCCAGGCATTACCGTGTAATGAAAATGCATCTACAAATGGTGCACCTAGAAAGTACGTCGCAAATTATTTCGCTTGGAAAAACTAAAATAGTGCGACAATATTGGCATAATATATTTTCTTTACATTAATCGTGATCGATTAATTATCAGTTATGCGATTAATATTAAATAATTCATTTTAAATATAATAAATTACCTTCATAGTAGCCCATACATCCGATAGCTAACAACGTACCCATAGTGGCTTTTCTGGGTTTCGTTCTGCCTGTTTGAAGCAAAGATCTTCGCTCAGGCAGCAAATGATACATAAATGCTTCAATTACTAATTCCTGCGCCATTCTTTGGTCTTTGAACATTTCGTTACTCACAATATTGTCAGCTATAAACTGTTTTGAGTTATTAGTGCTAATGCACAAGTTCTGTCGAGTAAAAAAATTGAGCTGCCGATGAACTTACCGCGGGTGATAGCAATGATAATTTGACTAAACCTAATAATTTACTGGCATCTTTGCTCCTGTTTTCTGGATCGTGTTCCAGCCAAGTCACTAGTGCCTGAAATAATAATAAAACAATGATTCTATTTATTCTGTATCTCCAGCTTAGGTATTTTAATTGCATTTGTATGAATTGGTTCGTTCAACAAACAGTTGTCTTACATGAAAGATAGTTTCTTCCGAGGGAACATTAAGATCCTCAAACTCAAGTAACTTCACAACTTCATTGGCAGATAGCAGTAAGAATTCTTGATTTTTTGTAACTTCCATGAAATGTTTGGTAATGTATGCGTGTGCGTATTCAACCAATTCCGAACAATCCTTATGCCCAGTTCGCGTATCGGCGAACATCCATATGCCCAGACAGTTGCTTGGGTGAAGTTGTTCGACGAGAAACTGGCAGCACGCTTTAATAAACTGGATTCAATTGTAACAAACATGCTGTTGCAAGTAGAGACTCTACGCTATCTTCCTGCAATTCTATGCACCTGCAAGTATATAAAAAAAACATGTTTTAAGAATTGACAAATCCAAAAATCAACAAGAACGGCTTTAAAAAAATATCTGCAAATGCCTTTATCGTACGTTAATATTCGTGAAATGTTTTCTTACGTGAAACATATCTTCTCAAGCAGAATTACCTGTATAACAATAAAGAACCAAAGCCCATAAGGCATCTCCATCAACATCCATTAATTCTATTTCATTTTGTGCCGACTCTCGCAGAGAGCTTGTGAACATGGTAGCAAAATATTCAGAGCCAGCACTGAGTACTAATCGATGAGCTGGGGACACGCTTATTTCCTAAAAAAGCACAGAACAGAGAAAGGAAATATGAGAATGGAACGTCACAAGTTCATCGAGTGCGAAGAATATTTTCAATATGTTGTGTACAAAATATACTCTCTCTTCAATTTTTACTGGTTAAAAACTTTTAATAACAACTTTTAACAATAAAAAGAATTTCTCTTTGAATCTCTTGATTATACATAAAAATATACAAAAAATTATATTTGAAAATGCACATTTTATGTAAACATATTGGTATAAAATAATAACTCTCCTCGTTTTTATTAATTAAAACGTTTGATTAACCATTATCATCTGAATCATTACAAGTCCAATTGACAGTTGACACATAGGTGCGTTATCAAAACAAAAGTTACAAAAAACATACACTCACCCGCGATCAGCGTGACGTCTGTCAGCTGTTGCTTGTGCAGATAACTCTCCATAATTTGGAGGCTATTTTCCGCGTGCTTCGGCGAGATGGACACGCATGACATTGTGGGGAAATTATTTTGAATACGCGCTGCACCTCGAATATCAATAAAATTATGCACATTCGACGAGTTTTGACACGAAACGAAAGAATATGGCAGAAAAATGCGACGGCCTGCCCTGCGAAGCGAGATATCTAGCGTTAAAGTTTTGACGATTCTCAGGTAGGAACCCCGTCGTATCGACGTGAGTAGCGACCATGAAAGCCCCTTGCACATTGTCAGGCAACAGGCAATGGGCGCGTTCAGCAGACTTAAGGCCTTCACACACAAATCGCGTAGGACGTAAACGTAAGCGTAAGAAAATCGACCATCCCAATCAGTTGCGCTGTACGTAATCCCAGTAGGGACTAAAATACTCGATTGGGATTGATAGATTTTCTTACGCTTACGTCACGCCGCGCACGGCAGTTTAAACGCCACTATATAGTGGCTTCCCATCCCCTGTAAAAGTTAAATTAATTTTTTTAAATCTTAAAATATTAATTTTTTTTGTTTTAGTTACATTACATAGTTTTCTTTATTAAATCCGCATTGTATATTTTTTTAAAAGTGCATAGTGTCCAGACTGTCCAGTAGTGTGGTATCGCTGAAAATATTACAATTTTATTAATTAAAATGAAAAGTTTTCTGTTGTTTTTATATCATTCACTCAATCACATGCATATTGTTACAAGGTACAAACATTATCACATATTTACATTGTTTAGTTACTGTATATAAATAAATTGAAATAGAAAGAGATTAAAGAAGATAAGAAGAGAAAAGAACGATACCAAAAAAATAGCCTGAGATATAGCTTTTACACAGTACACACAGGATCCAGAACGATGCCAAAAACAAGCCGTGGTTCACCCGTAAAACTTCTTATCTTATTCTTGCTTCTTCTTCTTCTTCAACTTCAATAATGGCGAACCGGGCGAACTTTCAACTGCTTTCAACCGTCGACGTTTGAACATAGAGATATAAGAATAAAGTGCGCGAGCGAGCTGAAAAAGCGATATAGGAATAGAAAGAGAAAGCTGCGCAGAATAAAAAGAGAAAGCTGCGCATGGGCCCCTTCTGTCTTTGTTTCGCATGCACGCGTAGACAAAGACAGAAAGGGCCTATATGCAGCGTTCTTTTTCTATTCCTATATCGCAGCCTCTTACGTGCTAGCATATGACTCGCGCACTCTATTCTTATATCTCTATGCGTTTGAACGTTCCCCTTCACGGGATCGACTCGGCCACGAACAACCCGTATATAGGACGCAGAAACGCACGCCGCGCTGCAGAAAGCAATGCAGTAGCCAATCAATTTATCGCTTTTCTGTAAGAACGAAAGAGTGATTGGTTAGTTTCTTACCACGCGGTAAGCGTTTCCGCACTTTCCGCACTTTCTGCGTCCTGTATGTGCACCCACGTGACTCACGTCGCCGAATGGCCAACTCAGGTTAGTCTTTAGTTTAGTGGAAAACTCCATCCGGTCTATGTCTATGAGTGAAGTTAGTGAAGTCAGTTAATCGATGTTGAGGAAAAAATATCGGACATCGATTAATCGGAAGAAAAATTAATCGGACGAAACTATCGATTAAAAATCGATTAAATATCGGCTTTTTCGATTAATCGAGAAACATCGCCCATCCCTATTATCAACGCGGTCGGTCGGGCAGTGTCCGTCGGTGTCCGTCGGCTGGTTGGGGTGTTGGGGCTTGGGGCGAGAGTATGGTGGAGTGAGGGACTGAGGGGGGCCCGGGGCAGTTCGCGCAAGTTCGCGATATGGAACGGCGCGTCGTGGAACGGTGATCGTTAGGCGTCGCGGATCGGGAACGACGACGCGCCAGCTCCTCGCCTCGCCGCTGCGGATATGGCGGACGTGGCCGCGCATTAACGTCAACTCCCAGACACCTCGCCCGTGCCCGTGCACTTGGTCGTCGTCCGCGCCGTCCCGTCGTCCCCGTGTCGTGTCGTGGGAACGAACGGCGACGCGAGAACCGTAAACTGCCGAGGGCGCCGCAGAGCGGAATCGTGCCAAGTCGTGCGGCTCGCCCGTTTCCAAGAGATGCTCGCGCGCACATGGTGACATCGTCTTCCGGGTCAGTTCGACAGATACGTCCGCGATGGGGATGGGCAACCGCTGTCGGCGAGCTCCCCGCGTGTCTTCCCCCGGGCGACGTCGTCGTCGCCGCCGACGATCGGCAGCGGCGTCCCCGCGTGGAGGCCCCGGCGAGCTCGGCGAAGCGGCGCGGCGCCTTCATGGGGAACTCCATGGTCTCCATGGGGTGTAATGGCGATCGGGGAGGATGTTTTGTTTCGTGAATGTTGCATTACAATTAGCTCTGCCAATTGTCACTTTACCGTATCGCTAGCCGACGTCTCGAGCTCTTATCGGGAAATTAAGTTGGACGATTTGCAAGTTATAAAGTCCGCCGGTGACGCGTGGAAGTCCGTCCCGTTCGACGGAATTTTAGAGAATTGTAAAGTTTGTCATTTTTAAATTAGCAGCCCTACTCGCATTTATAATTACACGGTGACATTAATATTCTAATTAAGTTTATATTTAATTTAGTAACAGTTTGCGAGAGCTTTTGCTCCGACGCTTTTGGCACCCCATAACGCGTCAGAGCGCTTATTTTGCTTATAATGAAACAGAATTATTTAGGGATTACATTTCACTACTCTGTTAATATTTGTTTTATTCCATTATCATTGACATTTTAAATAAATGATAAAATCATACGAGACTATTTATAAACGGTGCTTAACGCGACTGTTGAGAAGAACGTGAATTTTTGAAGATTGTATCTAATTAATTTCATTTTACCGTACATTTATTTTTACAAATTACGGCTTGTAATCTATTTGTGCTTTACTTTATCGATGAGAACGTAATTATAGTGCAGTATTGCGTTTGATATTCTATAACTATTTTAGGAGAGTGTCTGTCGCTAAAAGTTATGGGATTTTGATTACGTTCAATTAATTTCATCAATTCACGATTTTGACTTCCTACATTTTTATCGAATTATTAATTCAATAGATACTGGAATGTGTCAGACGGTTTATCGATGCTGAATTTGATATTTACTGATGGTTGAAGCAAACGTTGTACAGTATAACTGAATCAGATTGTGTTATTTTATGAGATTATTGGACTAATACTACGTTTACGCGAGCATTACTACAAAATCTTACGAAGGACGTATCGTAAGTTACTACAGAAGTAACGCTCGCGTAAACGTGTATAAGATTGATAACGAGTATGAAATATCGGTGGACAATGCATAGACACACGCACACGTGTGTAATAATTTGGAGTTTACGTCTCACTAACTTGCTAATGTGTGCTTCATTAGATTGTTACTACAGCATTCATGTTGATAACAATATAATATTTCTATTTTTATTTTCAATTTAGCGTTCATTAAAGGAATGATAAAATTATACGAAAAAGTTTTATGAGCCGTCCTTAATGGCCACTGTGGGAAAAATGTTATGGATTTACGAGATTTCTGAATTTGAAGATTATATTTCATTAATTTTATCAATGCACATTTATTTTCACCGACAAATTAATTAGAGTACGTCTCCATGTGGCGCAACACGAAAGTACCACGTTTGATATTTCTATAATGATTTTGAAAGAATATTTGCAATGTTACGGTCTTCTCGATTACGTTCAATTAGTTTTATTAATTTATAAATTTATTGCATTAATTAAATACAAAACATTAAATAGAAATTTAAATATATAGAGCAGTTTACTGATATTGAATTTCACATTCAATATTGATTTTTCAGACAAAGTTCATAAAAGTTGAACCAGATTGTATTATTTAACGAGATTATCAGATTAAAAGTGATGTCAAATATTGGACATCAAATATTGGGTAGATGTATATATACACACACATGTGATCAACATGTAACATTTAACATAACTTTTTTTTACACATGTATGATAAACTGACATTTAAAACGCACATAACTTTTTTTACTGCCATTCCAAATATATCACTGAGAAATGAGCAGGGAAGAATTAAATTTTTCAAGTTAAACACGTCACAGAGAAAGAGAGCTTTATATCTAAATATAGATCTATTTATTTTCAACACATCTCAAGTACCTAGATTATATGTCTATAGAGACCTAGAATATACTTGGATAGCAAACATTGTGAATGAACTCCCGTATAACAAACACTACAATACAAACGTACATGATTAATGTACGTGTTTGTGGTCGAGTAAACACGTACATGATCCTGTGAACGATGCAAAAGCTCTTTTGCATCTATCTACCATAGGGACAGTATTCAAGTATTGATTGCAGCAACATGGTGTGCTATGGGAGGAGGGTTGAAACCAAGGCATGGCAGACCCACCTATTATATCTTATACCTGTCATTCAGCTTTTGTTTCCATTAACATTTTTCAGAACGCGTAAAGAAATATAACGGTTATGCATAAAAATACGAAAAAAAGTTATATAAAATGTAAATTTAAAACAAAAATCTGATTATAGTTTTATTATAAAAAGATGTAAATATTTTAGAATAAATTCACAACGTGTAACAGCATAATTTCTATTTTAATTAATTATATTTATGACATAAAATATAATTTTACATTTATTATTATTATTATTGTTAAATATTTGCGAAAGTTACACGTTTACATACATATTAACTATATGTAATTTTATTATACAAAACTAATTTTCAATATTACTGCACGAGATATTATTTTGCATTGCTTTTTTTGTTTTCTTA